>NC_137868.1:6088882-6131382 GCF_963924005.1 Protomyctophum bolini | reverse complement strand
AAAGCCAATAATTTGATGACTGGGTTTGGCTGCTCAGTAGGAGGCTCAAAAGGAGACTCTTTGAGTCACCGCCGGTCGCCGGTCGTCAAATTATTGGAATGCGACAAATCTAAAAAAGTGTGTAATTGATTGAAAATAATAAGTCATGTTTTGGGTGTGCTTCTTTTCCCCCAATGAGCTCTCTCTACGGATGAAACTTCTATGAGTGTCTCTCCGACTCCACTTATGCCTCAACAATAATACAGAATTATCCTCGGCACAGTCGACCGCTTGGAAGGACTCGCACTCAGAATTGTGTGTGTGTGTGTGTGTGTGTGTGTGTGTGTGTGTGTGTGTGTGTGTGTGTGTGTGTGTGTGTGTGTGTGCGTGGGGGGTACAGAGGGGGGGTACATGAACTCAGGAGACCAGGGTTCTGTTAGCCTGAGGTAAGGGGAAGCAGGGGAATGTATCGTTGAAGTGTGTAAACTTTGTTTGTCCAAACCCGTTCCCTTTCCGGAACTGGGGGAGAGGAAAAGCACCTCTGTTGTTATTATTTAGTCACAACACCACTTGACGTAAGACAGACACCTGGCCTATTTGCTCAGACACTAATGACATTAAATTCTCCATTCATTGTCAATGGGAATTGAATGTTTGTTTAAGACGAAAATCTACACTAATAGCTGAATATAGGCACTATCCCTCATATGCCCAGCTTTGTGTGCTTGTGTGTACCACATAGTTAGTGATGAGTTCATTGTGTGTACCACATAGTTAGTGGCTAAGCACGGAATGTGATGTAATGAATCATCAGCATGTATGCTGATGTATGCCAATAAAACCCTAACCACACCAAAGTGTCACCATGCAACTCCTTGGGTCCAAACGGTTGCAAGGAGTTAACGCTAAAACCGTCTCGACAGGACATATCAGACCGCAGGGACAACGCTAAAACCGCCTCCACCCTTTGGTGTGGTTAGGGCTTTAGAGTGCCCCCCCCCCCCCTCACTTCACACAAGTGTGATTTTTAGGCTTTGGTATAGGATCACAAGTTGTGAGCTTGCTGAAAGCTCTATATTTTAGCTAGTTTTGCGGCCCACAGTTGCGCAACGACACTCTTGTACAATGAAGTAAGTGCAGGGCAGTAGGGGATTCATTTAGGACACAGAAACGAGAAGAAAAACATACAAAACAATATACAAATGGAGAATGCAACATTTTTCGACAGGCGACATTTCTGCACGACAGCCATGAAACCTCAGACTTTGTTACAGTCACGGCTATAAGGCTCTGGCTCTGCTCGTTGGTCACGCACGGAACCGCGAGACATAAATAGTGTTGACATGAAAATTGCCGGCTAATAAGTTGAGGTCATTCACATGATATTAATATTGGACATCGCGAGGGCTTTTAAACAGACGAAGGGTGGAGGAGGGGGGGGGGGGGGGGGGGCTCTGGATGAGCGACGCACAGATGAGGAACGTGTCCTCCTGGGAACACTTCTCACATCTGCGTTTCCACTGGGAAAGCCCATAAGTGACGCACGCCATCATGATCACTGTCCTCTCTCTCTCTCTCTCTCTCTCTTTCTCTGTGTGCGTGCGTGCGTGTGACCATGCATGAATATGTGCGTGCGTGCGTTCATGTGCGTGCACGTAAGGAATGTGTCTCAATGTGATGCTTTCGCCTCAGGGACAACTAAAGAGTCACTAAAGAGTCACTCAAGATGCACACACGTGCACACACACACACACAGTCACACACACACACTGGAAGTGGGTGTGGCCCGTGCAGAGAGGGCGACAGCTTTTAGCAGATTCCGATGGCATCACACAAGCATCCCATCCAGTAATAAAATGTAATGGTGTATGGTTTAGCCTACCTCTAAGGGACTGTTACTCACAATGTAGGCCTTTGACACGGAGAGAATACAGAGCCGATGACACACAGTGATAAAGCATAGCCCATAAGACCTATAGGAAGTGGTTTAGGAAGTGGTCTGTCACCCTAAACCCTAGTTCCACACCTCCCTCTGCTATACCAGTGGGACAGTGGCCTTATTGAGCGTTCCACCGACTTCAAATTCGTCACACGCGTTCCACCCCACCAGAGGGGGTGCAGTGGCCGGTGTCCAGTCGGTCAGACTCACCGTTGTCCAGAACCTCCCCAAAAAGGCCTCTGCCCGTGCTCTGACCAGGTCCCCTCCTACGTCTCACCAGGCCCAGGAGCCGTGCCTTGCACCAGACTCCCGGGCACCGGACACTTCATTCAAGAGTGGTGGATTATAATGGCCCTCCTAATGGCTTCCCCGAGGGGTTTTTTGGGCTTGAGGACACAGGCTGTGGCGCCGACCCAACCCACACTGCTCACCCGGGTGCCGTCTACATTCCGTCTGTCACCGGTCTCTCTCTCCGGTGGTCACCGGACTATACCCGGTTACTTGTAACATACATCTTTTTGCTTACAAGTATCTGGTTCACAGATTCAATAGTGTACGCTGCAGGGGGTCCTCGTCTGCCTAAATAAATGTTCTCTCTCCGTCCCACCGTGTCTCGGTTCAATAAGCAAACAGCAGGTACAGAAAAACACACACAACTTCAAACACATTCAAACGGCACACTGTTCAAAGCAGCCATAACGCTTTACGGCACCCACTGCAACACTGGACCGACTCCAGAGAGAGAGAGGGAGAGAGGGAGAGAGAGAGAGAGAGAGAGAGAGAGAGAGAGAGAGAGAGAGAGAGAGAGAGAGAGAGAGAGAGAGAGAGAGAGAGAGAGAGAGAGAGAGAGATAGGGGGGGGGATACAGGGATGAGAATGAAAGTATATTAACTGAGAGATTGTATTTCTTTGTCCAGCTGGTTGAGAAAGAAAGAAAGACAGACAGACACGCATGCACGCACGCACACACACACACACACACACACACACTAGCAGGGGTGCAGCGCTCCAGCAGTGAATAAACACACTCTCACAGACGTGAAGACACAACAGCCGGTATGCGAGCATGGACACACAGAAACACTCTTCAGCCCACCCTCTGTCTTATAGCTTGTAAGTAGCCTTGCCGAGCCATGAGGCCCACAGGGGCAGGAGCCTATCTCCTGTTTCTGTATAGTGTGAGGCAGCTTGATGTACAAGTACACCCCCTGGACATGACGCTAGGGACTTACCCCCAATCCAACCCTTGATGCTGAGTGTCCCATTTTTACAGTCTTTGGTATGACCCGGCCGGGGATTGAACCCAGACCTCCCAGTCTCAGGGCGGACACTCTAACCACAAGGTCACTGAGTTGGTGCTTAGCTTGTCTTAGCTTGTAGATCGGCTATTTTTCACCTAATGATCCCCTCAGAAAAGGGAGGCTATATAGGGTTCAAGTGGTTAATGGAAAATAAATAAAATCACACCCGTGTGAAGTGAGGGGTGCTCTTATCATCGTATTGTATCGTCACATACATCATCTCATTCTGGCCAATCACAATTTGCGTCCTCACCTTCGTCTTCAATGTTTGTGTTTTACACAAACACTCAGAGCTGTCCATTCATTGTCAATGGAATTCAATGTCTGTGTTAGGACAACGTCTGTGTTAGGACAACGTCTGTGTTAGGACAACGTAAGTGTTGTCTGTGTTAGGACAATGTCTGTGTTAGGACAACGTCTGTGTTACGACAACGTAAGTGTTGTCTGTGTTAGGACAATGTCTGTGTTAGGACAATGTCTGTGTTAGGACAACGTAAGTGTTGTCTGTGTTAGGACAATGTCTGTGTTAGGACAATGTCTGTGTTAGGACAACGTAAGTGTTGTCTGTGTTAGGACAATGTCTGTGTTAGGACAATGTCTGTGTTACGACAACGTAAGTGTTGTCTGTGTTAGGACAATGTCTGTGTTAGGACAATGTCTGTGTTAGGACAACGTCTGTGCCTAAAGGCTGGATATAGGAGCCCTCAGAAAACAAATCCTATCACAAAAAGATGTCGTGCCCCCCCCCCCCCGGGACCCCCCCCCACCCTACTTAAAGTCTATACTTAGTGGAGTGGGTTCTCCAGGGCTCTGCATTAGGACCCTTCCTGTTTTCACTCTACGGCTTTTACACTGATTACCCTGTTGACACACTGGGGCTATATCAGTACCTTCTGTGATGTCATAATGCCAGGGGTGGACACTGGACAGTACCTAAATACATTTAGTTGAGCACTAGTGGTGGATAAAAGTACTACCTTTTTTTCTTACTTAAAAATATCAATACTGCAATGTAGAAGTACAAGTAAAAGTCCGGAATTCAAAATTTGCTATCAGTACAGAAGTACTTAATAGTACGTAAGTAAGTATAGTGAATGTACTTAAAGTAAGTATTATGCAGAATGTCCCATTTCAAGTTTTCAAACACATACAAAATCTCTCGAAAATAGCAGCTCTACAAGCTCACGATGCGTCGCGGATGGCACACATTGTGAGCTTGTAGATCTGCTATTTTCAAACAGCCAAAAATATATAGGACTGAAGTGGTACCGCGTACAGTACCACTTCCAAGCAGAGCAGGAACGATAATTGTCTTTTTCTGAAGTTGAACGGAAAGTGTTTATATTAGTCTACTCTCAGCGGGCAACAACTGTGCCGCGGTCTGCTTTCATGAAGCCGGTTCGTAAAGTTAATGCGACAATTGAAGCCTCTTATCGTGTGTGTGTGTGTGTGTGTGTGTGTGTGTGTGTGTGTGTGTCTGAGTGTGTGTGTGTGTGTGTGTGTGTGTGTCACATTCTCGCCAAACACCAGAAATCATTGGTGGATGGCAGCATATTAAAGGAGGCGAAGCTTCCAGACGCACTGAGGCTGTCCAACACCACGGGATGACACGCAGACGGCCGAAGGATTTATGAATGGAAGAGAATTCATAGCTGTGTGGCGATAAATGATTTGTATTATGTACTGTAGCGACTACAGTAGCCTGAAAGAATCCCAGCTTTCCAAGAACTAAGAGATTTAAACTAGTGCTCGAAACCAACGCTGGTTCACCAACCTACGTGCCCTCCTCCCCTCCCCTCCCCTCCCCCTTCCTCCTGCATGAGAAAACAGCAGGGAACACTAACCTCGCCTCACCAGGCTTTCCACCTCGGAGGAAAGCCTGGTCTCTGTTCCAGAAATGCCGTGTGAACCGGTCTGGAGCGGATTATATCGTTACGTCTTGGCGTAGTGTTGTTTTGTAGTCATCAGGCAGGAACAATCAAACGGAACTCCCTTTTCCGTCAAACCGGAAGAATAAACAATAAAAGCTCTCGTAGCTGGCTGTAGCTTTTATTGAGAAAAATTGGTTTGAGGGGAAAAGGAAGTTCCGGAAGGTTGGTGACTACAAAACAATACTACAACATGACGTAGCGATATCATCCACTCCCGAGCGGTTCTTGAACCCGAACCGTCTTAAAGTAGTCTCTTCGGTGCTTTTACAGCGGTAAAATAGGAGTATGAATCGGCCCTAACAGAACACTGATGTCACCTAATTTGGAGCAAAGGCCCCCTCTGATTGGTTAGGAAAATATACAAGGTTCACTCCCAGTCTCCCACTCCTATACCAGATTCCATGGGCCGTTCGCCCAGACTTTTTGCGTATCAAACTGGCTGGTCCTTGAAATAGGCTCTAACTATGCACAGACAGCAGCCATATTGGACAGAAATCGGGCCTCTTTCTTCCTTAGCAGTTATTATACAAATTAAGGCTCTGTTCCGTTTTGTGTAACACATTGGTTCTGAAATGTTTTCATTTCAAGGACCTCCCTCAAAGTTCCACAGCCGTAAGTGGCCATTTGGAACCACCTCAAGGAACCATGTGTTTCCAGTGAGCCAACATATAGCAGCACCCTGACTCTGTTTTTACCCGAATGGAACAGAGCCTTCATTAGTATCATTGGTAACACCTGCGAAGGAAGTACACAGAGTAGGCCCAATATCCTTTCCAATAATGGCTGCAGCAGTGCATTAAGAGGTTGGGGTCCCCCTGGTCTGATGCATAATATATATCACACCGGGTGGTCCATGACATTTAATCTAGGACTAACTACGCAAAAGAAAACAAGTCCTGTCCTGTGTGAGGCGCTGTTCGGACGCCCGCCCACCCGCCCTCCCCTTGACCCTCGACCCTGTCACCCTTCAAGGCCAGAGGCCAACCCCCCCCCCCCCCCCCCTCAAGGTCTAACTTTAAAAAGCGTCCACGAGGCACATTCACTTCCACGGCAGTCCAGGCCACACAGGTGCTGCAACGCAACAATATACTATACATGTCCTGAGAATAACCTCTGTCTGTCTGTCTGTCTGTCTGAGCAGCACAACAACATCCATTCTGCAGACAGACAAGACAGACAGACAGACAGACAGACAGACAGACAGACACAGACAGACAGAAAGAATCACTCCTTTTGTCCAACATTCCACTTGACTCAGTAACGTGTCTTATTACACGCACACACAAACGCACGCACGCACGCACGCACGCACGCACGCACGCACGCACGCACGCACGCAAGTGACAGCTAAATCTGTTTAACCTCTCTTTTTCTACCACCAACTATATACTTCTCTCTCTCTCTCTCTCTCTCCCTATCTGACTCTCTCACCACGGACCAGTATACTTAAGGATAAAAGGGTGTGCATTTACTGTATTTCATGGCACTTCCCATAATCCCATTACAGTGTGTTCTGTGAGGTATATTAACTGTATCACTGTTATTATAAATGTCTGCTATGCCATTTCAGCTGAGCCTGACGTTAAGCTGAAGGAACACTCCGCTGTTTTAGTCAACTTTGTGTTATTGTAGGGAAGAGAGTAAAAAAAAAGCAGAGGTCCTTGAGAGGGTTCCCAGCTTCATTATGGCTAGTCGGGGGAACCAGAATTGGACCCTTAAAGTTCTGTGACTCTGACAGCGTAGGAATGGATCCAACGGGTCCATTTGGTTCCACTGCTATAGGGTTCTGGAGCCTCGTGGAATAAGCATAATAAGTAATGCATACCAAACCAAACTGGTTGTCCTTGAAATAAGAAAGGTCTGAGAATGATATCCCTGCATGCTGTTTAAGTAGCTCAGTATTATTATGTCTGTAAAGGCCATTACACCACCATTACTGTCAATATTACCATGTGTAATATACCATAATAATATCCTCTCTGTCGGCTGGAAACCTCATATGTCCAAAACCGTTACTTCTCAGGATTCAAAATTCAAAAATAGCAAAAAGTATCACAAGTAGCAGATAAAGAAGCTCATAACGCGTCGCTTCGCGCTGCGTTTTGAGCTTGCCGGTCTTCTCGTTGTGAGACCTTTGTGTGACAGTAGTAGTAATATTAGTAGTAGATGATCAAGTATAGGGCAGTAATGTACGAAAAAAAACACGGAGATAAGAGGTTACTTCCTGACAGCAACAATGTAATAGTCAGATGTGCGTCAACGCGCTTTTACATCCAGCCCGACATTCCCGATACACCACGGTTCTGTTTCCAGGCGTCACCGCGCGTTGAAAAATTATGTGTGTGTGTGTGTTCTTCTCAACGGGTGTTCTCGATGTAGCGCACGACAGCGCCACCCGGCTTCCAGTCGGTGCTACTACGGCCGGGCGCCACTTCACGTCACGCGCCTCAATACACCTCCGTGCTCCGCTGAAGCGGTCTGAATGGGTCTTAAGAGTTCGCTATAGTGGTCTTAGTATAGTATTTCAGTAGCATTGCAGTAATACTTCAGTAGTATTACTGCAGTATTTCAGTAGTATTTCTGTAGTGTTTCTATATTTCAGTAGTATTTCTGTAGTGTTTCTATAGTTCAGTAGTATTTCAGTAGTATTTCAGTAGTGTTTCTATAGTTCAGTAGTATTTCAGTAGTAGTTCAGTAGTGTTTCTATAGTTCAGTAGTATTTCAGTAGTAGTTCAGTAGTGTTTCTATAGTTCAGTAGTATTTCAGTAGTATTACTGTAGTGTTTCTATAGTTCAGTAGTATTTCAGTAGTATTTCTGTAGTGTTTCTATAGTTCAGTAGTATTTCAGTAGTATTTCAGTAGTGTTTCTATAGTTCAGTAGTATTTCAGTAGTAGTTCAGTAGTGTTTCTATAGTTCAGTAGTATTTCAGTAGTATTACTGTAGTGTTTCTATAGTTCAGTAGTATTTCAGTAGTATTACTGTAGTGTTTCTATAGTTCAGTAGTATTTCTGTAGTGTTTCTATAGTTCAGTAGTATTTCAGTAGTATTTCTGTAGTGTTTCTATAGTTCAGTAGTATTTCAGTAGTATTTCTGTAGTGTTTCTATAGTTCAGTAGTATTTCAGTAGTATTACTGTAGTGTTTCTATAGTTCAGTAGTATTTCAGTAGTATTTCTGTAGTGTTTCTATGGTTCAGTAGTATTTCAGTAGTATTTCTGTAGTGTTTCTATAGTTCAGTAGTAGTTCAGTAGTGTTTCTGTAGTGTTTCTATAGTTCAGTAGTATTACTGTAGTGTTTCTATGGTTCAGTAGTATTTCTGTAGTGTTTCTATAGTTCAGTAGTATTTCAGTAGTATTTCTGTAGTGTTTCTATGGTTCAGTAGTATTTCTGTAGTGTTTCTGTAGTTCAGTAGTATTTCTGTAGTGTTTCTGTAGTGTTTCTATGGTTCAGTAGTATTTCAGTAGTATTTCTGTAGTGTTTCTATGGTTCAGTAGTATTTCTGTAGTGTTTCTATAGTTCAGTAGTATTTCAGTAGTATTTCTGTAGTGTTTCTATGGTTCAGTAGTATTTCTGTAGTATTTCTGTAGTGTTTCTATGGTTCAGTAGTATTTCAGTAGTATTTCTGTAGTGTTTCTATGGTTCAGTAGTATTTCTGTAGTATTTCTGTAGTGTTTCTATGGTTCAGTAGTATTTCAGTAGTATTTCTGTAGTGTTTCTATGGTTCAGTAGTATTTCTGTAGTGTTTCTATAGTTCAGTAGTATTTCAGTAGTATTTCTGTAGTGTTTCTATAGTTCAGTAGTATTTCAGTAGTATTACTGTAGTGTTTCTATGGTTCAGTAGTATTTCAGTAGTATTACTGTAGTGTTTCTATAGTTCAGTAGTATTTCAGTAGTATTACTGTAGTGTTCCTATAGTTCAGTAGTATTTCAGTAGTATTTCTGTAGTGTTTCTATAGTTCAGTAGTATTTCAGTAGTATTTCTGTAGTGTTTCTATAGTTCAGTAGTAGTTCAGTAGTATTACTGTAGTGTTTCTATAGTTCAG
Source organism: Protomyctophum bolini (assembly GCF_963924005.1). NCBI lineage: Eukaryota > Metazoa > Chordata > Actinopteri > Myctophiformes > Myctophidae > Protomyctophum > Protomyctophum bolini. Next base: position 6,122,190 of record NC_137868.1, on the reverse strand, counting down.
TAGTATTTCAGTAGTATTTCTGTAGTGTTTCTATAGTTCAGTAGTATTTCAGTAGTATTTCTGTAGTGTTTCTATAGTTCAGTAGTATTTCAGTAGTATTTCTGTAGTGTTTCTATAGTTCAGTAGTATTTCAGTAGTATTTCAGTAGTGTTTCTATAGTTCAGTAGTATTTCTGTAGTATTACTGTAGTGTTTCTATAGTTCAGTAGTATTTCAGTAGTATTTCTGTAGTGTTTCTATAGTTCAGTAGTATTTCAGTAGTATTTCTGTAGTGTTTCTATAGTTCAGTAGTATTTCAGTAGTATTTCTGTAGTGTTTCTATAGTTCAGTAGTATTTCTGTAGTGTTTCTGTAGTGTTTCTATAGTTCAGTAGTATTTCAGTAGTATTTCTGTAGTGTTTCTATAGTTCAGTAGTATTACTGTAGTGTTTCTATAGTTCAGTAGTATTTCAGCAGTATTACTGTAGTGTTTCTATAGTTCAGTAGTATTTCAGTAGTATTTCTGTAGTGTTTCTATAGTTCAGTAGTATTTCTGTAGTGTTTCTGTAGTGTTTCTATAGTTCAGTAGTATTTCAGTAGTATTACTGTAGTGTTTCTATAGTTCAGTAGTATTTCAGTAGTATTTCAGTAGTGTTTCTATAGTTCAGTAGTATTTCAGTAGTATTACTGTAGTGTTTCTATAGTTCAGTAGTATTTCAGTAGTATTTCTGTAGTGTTTCTATAGTTCAGTAGTATTTCAGTAGTATTACTGTAGTGTTTCTATAGTTCAGTAGTATTTCAGTAGTATTTCAGTAGTGTTTCTATAGTTCAGTAGTATTTCTGTAGTATTACTGTAGTGTTTCTATAGTTCAGTAGTATTTCAGTAGTATTTCAGTAGTGTTTCTATAGTTCAGTAGTATTTCAGTAGTATTTCAGTAGTATTTCTGTAGTGTTTCTATAGTTCAGTAGTATTTCAGTAGTATTTCAGTAGTATTTCAGTAGTGTTTCTATAGTTCAGTAGTATTTCAGTAGTATTTCAGTAGTATTACTGTAGTGTTTCTATAGTTCAGTAGTATTTCAGTAGTATTACTGTAGTGTTTCTATAGTTCAGTAGTATTTCAGTAGTATTTCTGTAGTGTTTCTATAGTTCAGTAGTATTTCAGTAGTATTTCTGTAGTGTTTCTATAGTTCAGTAGTATTTCAGTAGTGTTTCTATAGTTCAGTAGTATTTCAGTAGTATTTCAGTAGTATTTCTGTAGTGTTTCTATAGTTCAGTAGTATTACTGTAGTGTTTCTATAGTTCAGTAGTATTTCTGTAGTGTTTCTATAGTTCAGTAGTATTTCAGTAGTATTTCTGTAGTGTTTCTATAGTTCAGTAGTATTTCAGTAGTATTACTGTAGTGTTTCTATAGTTCAGTAGTATTTCAGTAGTATTTCTATAGTTCAGTAGTATTTCAGCAGTATTTCAGTAGTATTACTGTAGTGTTTCTATAGTTCAGTAGTATTTCAGTAGTATTTCAGTAGTGTTTCTATAGTTCAGTAGTATTTCAGTAGTGTTTCTATAGTTCAGTAGTATTTCAGTAGTATTTCAGTAGTATTACTGTAGTGTTTCTATAGTTCAGTAGTATTTCAGTAGTATTTCTATAGTTCAGTAGTATTTCAGCAGTATTTCAGTAGTATTACTGTAGTGTTTCTATAGTTCAGTAGTATTTCAGTAGTATTTCAGTAGTGTTTCTATAGTTCAGTAGTATTTCAGTAGTGTTTCTATAGTTCAGTAGTATTACTGTAGTGTTTCTATAGTTCAGTAGTATTTCAGTAGTATTTCAGTAGTATTTCTGTAGTGTTTCTATAGTTCAGTAGTATTTCAGTAGTGTTTCTATAGTTCAGTAGTATTTCAGTAGTGTTTCTATAGTTCAGTAGTATTACTGTAGTGTTTCTATAGTTCAGTAGTATTTCAGTAGTATTTCAGTAGTATTACTGTAGTGTTTCTATAGTTCAGTAGTATTTCAGTAGTATTTCAGTAGTATTTCTGTAGTGTTTCTATAGTTCAGTAGTATTTCAGTAGTATTTCTGTAGTGTTTCTATAGTTCAGTAGTATTTCAGTAGTATTACTGTAGTGTTTCTATAGTTCAGTAGTATTTCAGTAGTATTACTGTAGTGTTTCTATAGTTCAGTAGTATTTCAGTAGTATTTCAGTAGTGTTTCTATAGTTCAGTAGTATTACTGTAGTGTTTCTATAGTTCAGTAGTATTTCAGTAGTATTTCTGTAGTGTTTCTATAGTTCAGTAGTATTACTGTAGTGTTTCTATAGTTCAGTAGTATTTCAGTAGTATTACTGTAGTGTTTCTATAGTTCAGTAGTATTTCAGTAGTATTACTGTAGTGTTTCTATAGTTCAGTAGTATTTCTGTAGTATTACTGTAGTGTTTCTATAGTTCAGTAGTATTTCAGTAGTATTTCTGTAGTGTTTCTATAGTTCAGTAGTATTTCAGTAGTATTTCTGTAGTGTTTCTATAGTTCAGTAGTATTTCAGTAGTATTACTGTAGTGTTTCTATAGTTCAGTAGTATTTCAGTAGTGTTTCTGTAGTGTTTCTATAGTTCAGTAGTATTTCAGTAGTATTTCTGTAGTGTTTCTATGGTTCAGTAGTAGTTCAGTAGTGTTTCTATAGTTCAGTAGTATTTCAGTAGTATTACTGTAGTGTTCCTATAGTTCAGTAGTATTTCAGTAGTATTACTGTAGTGTTTCTATAGTTCAGTAGTATTTCAGTAGTATTACTGTAGTGTTTCTATAGTTCAGTAGTATTTCAGTAGTATTACTGTAGTGTTTCTATAGTTCAGTAGTATTTCAGTAGTATTTCTGTAGTGTTTCTATAGTTCAGTAGTATTTCAGTAGTATTTCTGTAGTGTTTCTATAGTTCAGTAGTATTTCAGTAGTATTTCTGTAGTGTTTCTATAGTTCAGTAGTATTTCAGTAGTATTTCAGTAGTATTACTGTAGTGTTTCTATAGTTCAGTAGTATTTCAGTAGTATTTCTGTAGTGTTTCTATAGTTCAGTAGTATTTCTGTAGTGTTTCTGTAGTGTTTCTATAGTTCAGTAGTATTTCTGTAGTGTTTCTGTAGTGTTTCTATAGTTCAGTAGTATTTCAGTAGTATTTCTGTAGTGTTCCTATAGTTCAGTAGTATTTCAGTAGTAGTTCAGTAGTGTTTCTATAGTTCAGTAGTATTTCAGTAGTATTACTGTAGTGTTCCTATAGTTCAGTAGTATTTCAGTAGTATTACTGTAGTGTTTCTATAGTTCAGTAGTATTTCAGTAGTATTACTGTAGTGTTTCTATAGTTCAGTAGTATTTCAGTAGTATTACTGTAGTGTTTCTATAGTTCAGTAGTATTTCAGTAGTATTTCTGTAGTGTTTCTATAGTTCAGTAGTATTTCAGTAGTATTTCTGTAGTGTTTCTATAGTTCAGTAGTATTTCAGTAGTATTTCTGTAGTGTTTCTATAGTTCAGTAGTATTTCAGTAGTATTTCAGTAGTATTACTGTAGTGTTTCTATAGTTCAGTAGTATTTCAGTAGTATTTCTGTAGTGTTTCTATAGTTCAGTAGTATTTCTGTAGTGTTTCTGTAGTGTTTCTATAGTTCAGTAGTATTTCTGTAGTGTTTCTGTAGTGTTTCTATAGTTCAGTAGTATTTCAGTAGTATTTCTGTAGTGTTCCTATAGTTCAGTAGTATTTCAGTAGTATTACTGTAGTGTTTCTATAGTTCAGTAGTATTTCAGTAGTATTACTGTAGTGTTTCTATAGTTCAGTAGTATTTCAGTAGTATTTCAGTAGTATTACTGTAGTGTTTCTATAGTTCAGTAGTATTTCTGTAGTGTTTCTGTAGTGTTTCTATAGTTCAGTAGTATTTCAGTAGTATTACTGTAGTGTTTCTATAGTTCAGTAGTATTTCAGTAGTATTTCAGTAGTATTACTGTAGTGTTTCTATAGTTCAGTAGTATTTCTGTAGTGTTTCTGTAGTGTTTCTATAGTTCAGTAGTATTTCAGTAGTATTACTGTAGTGTTTCTATAGTTCAGTAGTATTTCAGTAGTATTTCTGTAGTGTTTCTATAGTTCAGTAGTATTTCAGTAGTATTTCTGTAGTGTTTCTATAGTTCAGTAGTATTACTGTAGTGTTTCTATAGTTCAGTAGTATTTCAGTAGTATTACTGTAGTGTTTCTATAGTTCAGTAGTATTTCAGTAGTATTTCTGTAGTGTTTCTATAGTTCAGTAGTATTTCAGTAGTATTTCTGTAGTGTTTCTATAGTTCAGTAGTATTTCAGTAGTATTTCTGTAGTGTTTCTATAGTTCAGTAGACAGTAGTATTACTGTAGTGTTTCTATAGTTCAGTAGTATTTCAGTAGTATTTCAGTAGTGTTTCTATAGTTCAGTAGTATTTCAGTAGTATTTCTGTAGTGTTTCTATAGTTCAGTAGTATTTCAGTAGTATTTCTGTAGTGTTTCTATAGTTCAGTAGTATTTCAGTAGTATTACTGTAGTGTTTCTATAGTTCAGTAGTATTTCTGTAGTATTACTGTAGTGTTTCTATAGTTCAGTAGTATTTCTGTAGTATTACTGTAGTGTTTCTATAGTTCAGTAGTATTTCAGTAGTATTACTGTAGTGTTTCTATAGTTCAGTAGTATTTCTGTAGTGTTTCTGTAGTGTTTCTATAGTTCAGTAGTATTTCAGTAGTATTACTGTAGTGTTTCTATAGTTCAGTAGTATTTCTGTAGTGTTTCTGTAGTGTTTCTATAGTTCAGTAGTATTTCTGTAGTGTTTCTGTAGTGTTTCTATAGTTCAGTAGTATTTCAGTAGTATTACTGTAGTGTTTCTATAGTTCAGTAGTATTTCAGTAGTATTTCAGTAGTATTTCTGTAGTGTTTCTATAGTTCAGTAGTATTTCAGTAGTATTTCTGTAGTGTTTCTATAGTTCAGTAGTATTTCAGTAGTATTACTGTAGTGTTTCTATAGTTCAGTAGTATTTCAGTAGTATTTCTGTAGTGTTTCTATAGTTCAGTAGTATTTCAGTAGTATTTCTGTAGTGTTTCTATAGTTCAGTAGTATTTCTGTAGTGTTTCTGTAGTGTTTCTATAGTTCAGTAGTATTTCAGTAGTATTTCTGTAGTGTTTCTATAGTTCAGTAGTATTTCAGTAGTATTTCTGTAGTGTTTCTATAGTTCAGTAGTATTTCTGTAGTGTTTCTGTAGTGTTTCTATAGTTCAGTAGTATTTCTGTAGTGTTTCTGTAGTGTTTCTATAGTTCAGTAGTATTTCAGTAGTATTTCAGTAGTATTACTGTAGTGTTTCTATAGTTCAGTAGTATTTCAGTAGTATTACTGTAGTGTTTCTATAGTTCAGTAGTATTTCAGTAGTATTTCTGTAGTGTTTCTATAGTTCAGTAGTATTTCAGTAGTATTACTGTAGTGTTTCTATATAGTTCAGTAGTATTTCAGTAGTATTTCGGTAGTGTTTCTATAGTTCAGTAGTATTTCAGTAGTATTACTGTAGTGTTTCTATAGTTCAGTAGTATTTCAGTAGTATTACTGTAGTGTTTCTATAGTTCAGTAGTATTTCAGTAGTATTTCAGTAGTGTTTCTATAGTTCAGTAGTATTTCAGTAGTATTTCTGTAGTGTTTCTATAGTTCAGTAGTATTTCTGTAGTGTTTCTATAGTTCAGTAGTATTTCAGTAGTATTTCTGTAGTGTTTCTATAGTTCAGTAGTATTTCAGTAGTATTACTGTAGTGTTTCTATAGTTCAGTAGTATTTCAGTAGTATTTCTGTAGTGTTTCTATAGTTCAGTAGTATTTCAGTAGTATTACTGTAGTGTTTCTATAGTTCAGTAGTATTTCAGTAGTATTACTGTAGTGTTTCTATAGTTCAGTAGTATTTCAGTAGTATTTCTGTAGTGTTTCTATAGTTCAGTAGTATTTCAGTAGTATTTCTGTAGTGTTTCTATAGTTCAGTAGTATTTCAGTAGTATTTCAGTAGTGTTTCTATAGTTCATTAGTATTTCTGTAGTATTTCTGTAGTGTTTCTATAGTTCAGTAGTATTTCAGTAGTATTACTGTAGTGTTTCTATAGTTCAGTAGTATTTCAGTAGTATTTCTGTAGTGTTTCTATAGTTCAGTAGTATTTCAGTAGTATTTCTGTAGTGTTTCTATAGTTCAGTAGTATTTCAGTAGTATTACTGTAGTGTTTCTATAGTTCAGTAGTATTTCAGTAGTATTACTGTAGTGTTTCTATAGTTCAGTAGTATTTCAGTAGTATTACTGTAGTGTTTCTATAGTTCAGTAGTATTTCTGTAGTGTTTCTGTAGTGTTTCTATAGTTCAGTAGTATTTCAGTAGTATTACTGTAGTGTTTCTATAGTTCAGTAGTATTTCAGTAGTATTTCAGTAGTGTTTCTGTAGTGTTTCTATAGTTCAGTAGTATTTCAGTAGTATTTCTGTAGTGTTTCTATAGTTCAGTAGTATTTCAGTAGTATTACTGTAGTGTTTCTATAGTTCAGTAGTATTTCAGTAGTATTTCTGTAGTGTTTCTATAGTTCAGTAGTATTTCAGTAGTATTACTGTAGTGTTTCTATAGTTCAGTAGTATTTCAGTAGTATTACTGTAGTGTTTCTATAGTTCAGTAGTATTTCAGTAGTATTTCAGTAGTATTTCTGTAGTGTTTCTATAGTTCAGTAGTATTTCAGTAGTATTACTGTAGTGTTTCTATAGTTCAGTAGTATTTCAGTAGTATTTCTGTAGTGTTTCTATAGTTCAGTAGTATTTCAGTAGTATTACTGTAGTGTTTCTATAGTTCAGTAGTATTTCAGTAGTATTTCAGTAGTATTTCTGTAGTGTTTCTATAGTTCAGTAGTATTTCAGTAGTATTACTGTAGTGTTTCTATAGTTCAGTAGTATTTCAGTAGTATTACTGTAGTGTTTCTATAGTTCAGTAGTATTTCAGTAGTATTTCTGTAGTGTTTCTATAGTTCAGTAGTATTTCAGTAGTATTTCAGTAGTGTTTCTATAGTTCAGTAGTATTTCAGTAGTATTTCTGTAGTGTTTCTATAGTTCAGTAGTATTTCAGTAGTATTACTGTAGTGTTTCTATAGTTCAGTAGTATTTCAGTAGTATTTCAGTAGTATTTCTGTAGTGTTTCTATAGTTCAGTAGTATTTCAGTAGTATTTCAGTAGTGTTTCTATAGTTCAGTAGTATTTCAGTAGTATTTCAGTAGTGTTTCTATAGTTCAGTAGTATTTCAGTAGTGTTTCAGTAGTATTTCTGTAGTGTTTCTATAGTTCAGTAGTATTTCAGTAGTGTTTCAGTAGTATTTCTGTAGTGTTTCTATAGTTCAGTAGTATTTCAGTAGTGTTTCTATAGTTCAGTAGTATTTCTGTAGTGTTTCTATAGTTCAGTAGTATTTCAGTAGTATTACTGTAGTGTTTCTATAGTTCAGTAGTATTTCAGTAGTATTTCTGTAGTGTTTCTATAGTTCAGTAGTATTTCAGTAGTATTACTGTAGTGTTTCTATAGTTCAGTAGTATTTCAGTAGTATTTCTGTAGTGTGTCTATAGTTCAGTAGTATTTCAGTAGTATTACTGTAGTGTTTCTATAGTTCAGTAGTATTTCTGTAGTGTTTCTATAGTTCAGTAGTATTTCTGTAGTATTTCTGTAGTGTTTCTATAGTTCAGTAGTATTTCAGTAGTGTTTCTGTAGTGTTTCTATAGTTCAGTAGTATTTCAGTAGTATTACTGTAGTGTTTCTATAGTTCAGTAGTATTTCAGTAGTATTACTGTAGTGTTTCTATAGTTCAGTAGTATTTCAGTAGTATTTCAGTAGTGTTTCTGTAGTGTTTCTATAGTTCAGTAGTATTTCAGTAGTGTTTCTATAGTTCAGTAGTATTTCAGTAGTGTTTCTATAGTTCAGTAGTATTTCTGTAGTGTTTCTGTAGTGTTTCTGTAGTGTTTCTATAGTTCAGTAGTATTTCAGTAGTATTTCAGTAGTGTTTCTATAGTTCAGTAGTATTTCAGTAGTGTTTCTATAGTTCAGTAGTATTTCAGTAGTATTACTGTAGTGTTTCTATAGTTCAGTAGTATTTCAGTAGTATTACTGTAGTGTTTCTATAGTTCAGTAGTATTTCTGTAGTGTTTCTGTAGTGTTTCTATAGTTCAGTAGTATTTCTGTAGTATTACTGTAGTGTTTCTATAGTTCAGTAGTATTTCTGTAGTGTTTCTATAGTTCAGTAGTATTTCTGTAGTATTTCTGTAGTGTTTCTATAGTTCAGTAGTATTTCAGTAGTGTTTCTGTAGTGTTTCTATAGTTCAGTAGTATTTCAGTAGTATTACTGTAGTGTTTCTATAGTTCAGTAGTATTTCAGTAGTATTACTGTAGTGTTTCTATAGTTCAGTAGTATTTCAGTAGTATTTCAGTAGTGTTTCTGTAGTGTTTCTATAGTTCAGTAGTATTTCAGTAGTATTTCAGTAGTGTTTCTATAGTTCAGTAGTATTTCAGTAGTGTTTCTATAGTTCAGTAGTATTTCTGTAGTGTTTCTGTAGTGTTTCTATAGTTCAGTAGTATTTCAGTAGTATTTCAGTAGTGTTTCTATAGTTCAGTAGTATTTCAGTAGTGTTTCTATAGTTCAGTAGTATTTCTGTAGTGTTTCTGTAGTGTTTCTATAGTTCAGTAGTATTTCAGTAGTATTACTGTAGTGTTTCTATAGTTCAGTAGTATTTCAGTAGTATTACTGTAGTGTTTCTATAGTTCAGTAGTATTTCAGTAGTATTTCTGTAGTGTTTCTATAGTTCAGTAGTATTTCTGTAGTGTTTCTATAGTTCAGTAGTATTTCAGTAGTATTACTGTAGTGTTTCTATAGTTCAGTAGTATTTCAGTAGTATTTCTGTAGTGTTTCTATAGTTCAGTAGTATTTCAGTAGTATTACTGTAGTGTTTCTATAGTTCAGTAGTATTTCAGTAGTATTTCTGTAGTGTTTCTATGGTTCAGTAGTATTTCAGTAGTATTTCTGTAGTGTTTCTATAGTTCAGTAGTATTACTGTAGTGTTTCTATAGTTCAGTAGTATTTCAGTATTATTTCAGTAGTATTTCAGTAGTGTTTCTATATAGTTCAGTAGTATTTCAGTAGTATTTCTGTAGTGTTTCTATAGTTCAGTAGTATTTCAGTAGTATTACTGTAGTGTTTCTATAGTTCAGTAGTATTACTGTAGTGTTTCTATAGTTCAGTAGTATTTCAGTAGTATTACTGTAGTGTTTCTATAGTTCAGTAGTATTTCTGTAGTATTACTGTAGTGTTTCTATAGTTCAGTAGTATTTCAGTAGTATTACTGTAGTGTTTCTATAGTTCAGTAGTATTTCAGTAGTATTACTGTAGTGTTTCTATAGTTCAGTAGTATTTCAGTAGTATTTCTGTAGTGTTTCTATAGTTCAGTAGTATTTCAGTAGTATTTCAGTAGTGTTTCTATAGTTCAGTAGTATTTCAGTAGTATTTCTGTAGTGTTTCTATAGTTCAGTAGTATTTCAGTAGTATTACTGTAGTGTTTCTATAGTTCAGTAGTATTTCAGTAGTATTTCAGTAGTATTTCTGTAGTGTTTCTATAGTTCAGTAGTATTTCAGTAGTATTTCAGTAGTGTTTCTATAGTTCAGTAGTATTTCAGTAGTATTTCAGTAGTGTTTCTATAGTTCAGTAGTATTTCAGTAGTGTTTCAGTAGTATTTCTGTAGTGTTTCTATAGTTCAGTAGTATTTCAGTAGTATTACTGTAGTGTTTCTATAGTTCAGTAGTATTTCAGTAGTATTACTGTAGTGTTTCTATAGTTCAGTAGTATTACTGTAGTGTTTCTATAGTTCAGTAGTAGTTCAGTAGTATTACTGTAGTGTTTCTATAGTTCAGTAGTATTTCAGTAGTATTTCAGTAGTGTTTCTATAGTTCAGTAGTATTTCAGTAGTATTTCAGTAGTGTTTCTATAGTTCAGTAGTATTTCAGTAGTGTTTCAGTAGTATTTCTGTAGTGTTTCTATAGTTCAGTAGTATTTCAGTAGTATTACTGTAGTGTTTCTATAGTTCAGTAGTATTTCAGTAGTATTACTGTAGTGTTTCTATAGTTCAGTAGTATTACTGTAGTGTTTCTATAGTTCAGTAGTAGTTCAGTAGTATTACTGTAGTGTTTCTATAGTTCAGTAGTATTTCAGTAGTATTTCAGTAGTGTTTCTATAGTTCAGTAGTATTTCAGTAGTATTTCAGTAGTGTTTCTATAGTTCAGTAGTATTTCTGTAGTGTTTCTATAGTTCAGTAGTAGTTCAGTAGTATTACTGTAGTGTTTCTATAGTTCAGTAGTATTTCAGTAGTATTTCAGTAGTGTTTCTATAGTTCAGTAGTATTTCAGTAGTGTTTCTATAGTTCAGTAGTATTTCAGTAGTGTTTCAGTAGTATTTCTGTAGTGTTTCTATAGTTCAGTAGTGTTTCAGTAGTATTTCTGTAGTGTTTCTATAGTTCAGTAGTATTTCTGTAGTGTTTCTATAGTTCAGTAGTATTTCAGTAGTGTTTCTATAGTTCAGTAGTATTTCTGTAGTGTTTCTATAGTTCAGTAGTATTTCAGTAGTATTACTGTAGTGTTTCTATAGTTCAGTAGTATTTCAGTAGTATTTCTGTAGTGTTTCTATAGTTCAGTAGTATTTCTGTAGTGTTTCTGTAGTGTTTCTATAGTTCAGTAGTATTTCAGTAGTATTTCTGTAGTGTTTCTATAGTTCAGTAGTATTTCTGTAGTGTTTCTATAGTTCAGTAGTATTTCAGTAGTATTACTGTAGTGTTTCTATAGTTCAGTAGTATTTCAGTAGTATTTCTGTAGTGTTTCTATAGTTCAGTAGTATTTCAGTAGTATTACTGTAGTGTTTCTATAGTTCAGTAGTATTTCAGTAGTATTTCAGTAGTGTTTCTGTAGTGTTTCTATAGTTCAGTAGTATTTCAGTAGTATTACTGTAGTGTTTCTATAGTTCAGTAGTATTTCTGTAGTGTTTCTATAGTTCAGTAGTATTTCAGTAGTATTTCTGTAGTGTTTCTATAGTTCAGTAGTATTTCAGTAGTATTTCAGTAGTGTTTCTATAGTTCAGTAGTATTTCAGTAGTGTTTCTATAGTTCAGTAGTATTTCAGTAGTATTACTGTAGTGTTTCTATAGTTCAGTAGTATTTCTGTAGTGTTTCTATAGTTCAGTAGTATTTCAGTAGTATTACTGTAGTGTTTCTATAGTTCAGTAGTATTTCAGTAGTATTTCTGTAGTGTTTCTATAGTTCAGTAGTATTTCAGTAGTATTACTGTAGTGTTTCTATAGTTCAGTAGTATTTCTGTAGTGTTTCTATAGTTCAGTAGTATTTCAGTAGTATTTCTGTAGTATTACTGTAGTGTTTCTATAGTTCAGTAGTATTTCAGTAGTATTTCTGTAGTGTTTCTATAGTTCAGTAGTATTTCAGTAGTATTTCTGTAGTGTTTCTATAGTTCAGTAGTATTTCAGTAGTATTTCTGTAGTGTTTCTATAGTTCAGTAGTATTTCAGTAGTATTACTGTAGTGTTTCTATAGTTCAGTAGTATTTCAGTATTATTTCAGTAGTATTTCAGTAGTGTTTCTATATAGTTCAGTAGTATTTCAGTAGTATTTCTGTAGTGTTTCTATAGTTCAGTAGTATTTCAGTAGTATTACTGTAGTGTTTCTATAGTTCAGTAGTATTTCAGTAGTATTACTGTAGTGTTTCTATAGTTCAGTAGTATTTCAGTAGTATTTCTGTAGTGTTTCTATAGTTCAGTAGTATTTCAGTAGTATTACTGTAGTGTTTCTATAGTTCAGTAGTATTTCTGTAGTGTTTCTATAGTTCAGTAGTATTTCAGTAGTATTACTGTAGTGTTTCTATAGTTCAGTAGTATTTCAGTAGTATTACTGTAGTGTTTCTATAGTTCAGTAGTATTTCTGTAGTATTACTGTAGTGTTTCTATAGTTCAGTAGTATTTCAGTAGTATTTCGGTAGTGTTTCTATAGTTCAGTAGTATTTCAGTAGTATTTCTGTAGTGTTTCTATAGTTCAGTAGTATTTCAGTAGTATTTCAGTAGTGTTTCTATAGTTCAGTAGTATTTCAGTAGTATTTCTGTAGTGTTTCTATAGTTCAGTAGTATTTCAGTAGTATTACTGTAGTGTTTCTATAGTTCAGTAGTATTTCAGTAGTATTTCAGTAGTGTTTCTATAGTTCAGTAGTATTTCAGTAGTATTTCAGTAGTGTTTCTATAGTTCAGTAGTATTTCAGTAGTATTTCAGTAGTATTACTGTAGTGTTTCTATAGTTCAGTAGTATTTCAGTAGTATTACTGTAGTGTTTCTATAGTTCAGTAGTATTTCAGTAGTATTACTGTAGTGTTTCTATAGTTCAGTAGTATTTCAGTAGTATTACTGTAGTGTTTCTATAGTTCAGTAGTATTTCAGTATTATTTCAGTAGTATTTCAGTAGTGTTTCTATATAGTTCAGTAGTATTTCAGTAGTATTTCTGTAGTGTTTCTATAGTTCAGTAGTATTTCAGTAGTATTACTGTAGTGTTTCTATAGTTCAGTAGTATTTCAGTATTATTTCAGTAGTATTTCAGTAGTGTTTCTATATAGTTCAGTAGTATTTCAGTAGTATTTCTGTAGTGTTTCTATAGTTCAGTAGTATTTCAGTAGTATTACTGTAGTGTTTCTATAGTTCAGTAGTATTTCAGTAGTATTTCTGTAGTGTTTCTATGGTTCAGTAGTATTTCAGTAGTATTTCTGTAGTGTTTCTATGGTTCAGTAGTATTTCTGTAGTGTTTCTATAGTTCAGTAGTATTTCAGTAGTATTTCTGTAGTGTTTCTATAGTTCAGTATTATTTCAGTAGTATTACTGTAGTGTTTCTATATAGTTCAGTAGTATTTCAGTAGTATTACTGTAGTGTTTCTATAGTTCAGTAGTATTTCAGTAGTATTACTGTAGTGTTTCTATAGTTCAGTAGTATTTCAGTAGTATTCCAGTACTAGTGAAGTGGCATTCATGACGACCAGCTGGTCAAAGGCATAGAATTAGAACCTCTCTGTTAATGTACTTTCTTTCTCTGCCCTGCATTCCTCTCTGTCTCTCTCTCTCTCTCTCTGTCTCTCTCTCTCTCTCTCTCTCTCTCTCTCTCTGTCTCTCTCTCTCTCTCTCTCCTGTGTGCAGATTGTTAAAAACAGAGATCTCTTTCACTTCTATTTAACGGTGTCTCTCCTCTCCTCTCCTCTCCTCTCCTCTCCTCTCCTCTCCTCTCCTCTCCTCTCCTCTCCTCTCCTCTCCTCTCCTCTCCTCTCCTCTCCTCTCCTCTCTTCCTGTCCTCTCCCCCGCTCACTTCTAGGTAACTATGTAAACACACGCGCGCGCGCCGCGCACGCATTTATGACTCTTATGTCATGTTCGATGTGAATGCCACGCACGCACGCACGCACGCATGCACGCATGCACGCACGCACGCGCAGTTATTTATACACAGAGATATAGAGACATACACTCAGCTATATATACACTTAGATAGAGATGATACACGACAGAGATAGTGTCAACACGCGCACACACACACGCACACGCACACACGCACACACACGCACACACGCACACACACACACACACACACACACACACACACACACACACACACACACACACACACACAGGTCTGCGCAAAGTCACCCGATATTCATCAGTCTTGTTAACATGTACTTATCTCAGAGGAAGATAGGCAGACAGGCAGGCAGAGACAGAGACAGAGACAGAGACAGAGACAGAGACAGAGACAGACAGACAGACAGACAGACAGACAGACAGACAGACAGACAGACAGACAGACAGACAGACAGACAGACAGACAGACAGACAGACAGGTCCAGTGGACTATAACGTTAAGTGCTTATATAGTGCTGTGTTTCTGTGCTGCTGCTGCTGCTATGACAACATACATCTGTCTACGCACTTGTACCAAACACAAGCTTCTTCAGTCTCATAAAAATGAATTTTAATCCCTGCGGACAAGAGAGAGCGAGAGAGAGAGAGAGAGGGAGAGAGGGGGGGGGGGGAGTATGGAAGAATGCTGAGCTCATCTAAAGAAAGACCTGAGGATCTCACTGACCCACTAGGAGGGGAGGGGGGGGGAGACATCGACACAGGGTCCCTTGTTTGCCGAGGACCGGAGGTGAAATACCTTTATTTTTCCTCCCTTACGGTCAGGCTTTTCTATGGGCCTATTCTATGGCCTCCTTTAAGAAGCTCCGTGGCCTTGTTGTGGTGTGAGTGTCCGCCCTGAGGACAGCAGGGAGGTCTGAGGGGTTCGATTACCCTCCGGTCGGGTCACACCGAAGACTATTAAAAAACGGGACCCCGTGCCGCCCTGCTTGGCAATCCAACCCTTGGCATCGAGGGTTGGGTTGGGGAGTGAAGTCCCGGCGACACACTAGACTCTAGGAACTATAGAGTCGTGTACATCGAGGGTTGGATTGGGGAGTAAAGACCCTGCGACACACTAGACTCTAGGAACTATAGAGTCATGTACATCGAGGGTTGGGTTGGGGAGTAAAGACCCTGCGACACACTAGACTCTAGGAACTATAGAGTCATGTACATCGAGCTGCCTCGTGCGACTACCTCAAAACACAGTCAGTCAGTCAGTACATTCGGCGGAACTGCTCAGCCTGGATTCCTAACCTATTCTATTCCAGCCTAAATAAGTAAACTATGCTCAAACGATTACATTTCGCTATTGGAACTGCCTCCTTACATGCGCACTTAAGCCTCTCCAACTGATCCAAAACTCTCCTCCCTTCTGGCTCCAAAACTATGGAATGCATTTCCCGTTGCAGTCAGAACTACGTACAGATTCACTCCCAACCTTCCGCCGTAGTCTGAAAACCCACCTCTTCAGACTCCATCAGGGCCCGTAGCACTTGCCCTAGCCCCGACGACCTTACAGGCTTATGCAAAGGCCCAACTTATGTAACTCAGATAGCATTTTATGTAGACTTACAGTATACCATTTTATGTAGACTTACAGTATACAGTTATATGTAGACATAGCACTATAAAGTATACATGCATAGTTTCATAATATAGATATTCCACTGTTACGTTCTTATCTTACGTTTATATGATTCATGATAACTACTTTTTTATAATGTGATGTATTGCCATGCTTTTTGTTCTCGCTTAATGTAAATCACTCTGGATTAAGAGCGTCTGCTAAATGCCTACATTGTAAATCGTAATCTAACTATTATTTTTCTGTATTTTACCTCCCCTTCGCTAGGCAACGCTTTCTTCAATGGTGTGACATCATGGAAATCCGGCTTTAGAGACTCAGATTGATATGAGGTGAGGGATGAGCTTAAATAAATAACTATCGCGACCTCCCGGTTAGCATATTAGCATTGCTATCGCTAGGTCAGGTGACCCGACTATGGCACGAAAATGGCCGATTACCACGTCCGTTTCACGGGGTCTTCTTCTCTGCCTTCGTCGTGCATTCTGTCGGCGCCACGAAGAAAACCCAGACTTTCATAAACACTCGCCTGAGAAGAATCCCTCCGAATCCGCTGGCCAACACCCTGTGGGAGACGAAGACATTCTCCAAAAAGACGCTGGCGATAGATCGGCCACACCCTTCACAAGCCCTTCATCTATAGTATCAACAAGATACGCCCTGTTTCTGGAACCCACGAGGGAGAAGGAAGACCAAGAAACACCTGGCGGCGTGACCTGGATGCAGATGTGAAGAGATCTGACCATATATGGGGACAGCTGGAGAAAATGGACGAGGACCGGTCCGGGATGCCTGGAGAGCTCTTGTTCGTGGCCGATGCCCAAGGTCGGGCGATAGGCGTACTGTAAGTAAGTAAGTCGGCACTGCTGCCACCGCGTCGCAGTCAATGGTGGCATGGATTCTGTTAACCCATTCTGACCTGAGATCAGATTCATACGAGGTTTCCACACTGGTCACACACTGGTCTGATGAACCCATTCTGACCAGAGATCAGATTCTAAAAATGTCGATTTTTCAAAAATAGCAGACCTACAAGCTCATAGCGCGCCACTCGGTGGCGCGCTATGAGCTTGTAGGTCTGCTATTTTTCAACAGCTAAAGCATAACATGATGCTAACACCAAAATGGGTTCCCGTTCAGAATGGGTTAACCCTATACAGTATGCGTACCCCTAAAAGGGTTAGACCTGACCTATGGGCCTCATGGTGCGGCAATATTTACTTTACTTACTTCCTTTAAAATAAATAAAAACGCCACTTAAACCTTCACTCACCAGAATCCCCAAAGGGGTCTGTCTATAAGCTGCCCTCCTTTTCATCCTCTGTGCCAAATAGCTTCGCGGTAAAATAGCATGTCTACAAACTTTGGCTATTCTTTTCGCCAAATACCCGCCCGCCCCCTCCCAACCCAGAACATTCTGCCAAAAGAAATGTTCTCTCTCACTCCCACCATGTCTCAGTTCGATAAGCAAACAGCAGGTACAGAAAAACACACACAACTTCAAACGCATTTAAACTGCACACTGTTCAAAGCAGCCACAGCATTTTACAGCACGCACTGCAATATTGGACTCCAGAGAAAGAGAGAGAGAGAGAGAGAGAGAGAGAGACACACACACACTCACACTCACACTCACACACACACACACACACACACACACACACACACACACACACACACACACACACACACACACACACACACACAGAAAGGTAGAAATATAGAGACAGGGAGAGAGACAGGAAATAGTGACTTGACTCGAAGAGACTGAAAGAGAGAGAGAGACTAGACTGAAATCTAGTCATATTGAGTATGACAAATTTCTTTTAACTCAAAATGTGTGCAAGATATTCATCCCAATCAGAGTTACTTTAGGGAAAGAATGAGGCCTTTCCGAGCACTATTGGGGACGAGTCAAACTAGAGCTGGAAACCGATTGGTACAAAGATACACAGCTACTGATATGATGTGTAGCTAAACCTGAACGCAGCATTATGAAATCAAAACGTAAACATTGTTTTGTAGTCATCGGGAAGAGAACCATCAATCTGGAACTTCCTTTTCCCTCAAACCGATTTTTCTCAATAAAAGCCACAGGCTACGAGAGCATATGACTACAACATGACGTAACGATATCATCTGCTCCAGAGCGGGTTCACATCACACGGCAATTTAGTAACAACACAGACCGGGCTTTCCTCCGAGGTGGAAAGCCTGGTGACGCGATGTTAGTGGAGAGGTACTAAGTTAGCCTCCTGGCAACATGCAGGAGAAACGTGGTTCCTCCTGACAATATGCAGGAGAAACGTGGTGCTGATCAGCTCCACTCAAACAGACCAACTAGAGGCGAAGCTCTTTCAGACTCACACCGTAAAAACCTGTGCGAACTGAACTGTGAAGTGTGTTTAGACTGCTCAATAGTGCCACTTTAGGTCACCCAGCGGTATTGCGGCTGCTCCATACATACATAGAAACATATTAGGGACACACACGGGCCAGTCATGGAAGTGGTGTACACTGCTCAAAATAATCAACACCGCAACATTACAAACGCCTTGTTGTCACTGTCTGACTCTGCATATAAGCCATAAGCTCCATATTCATCTCTGCAAAAAAAGGGTCGGATTACTGTAATTAACTGTAATCTAATTTGAGGGACTCGTCCCTAAATGACTGCTGGAAGAGACTCGGTTCTTACTGGAACACTTTACTCCCGTTACTGCACTTAGAATCACATCATTGGCTCATGATTCAATATGGAATATTGATTTAAAATGATTACTTCATATACAGCTGCTTAATGGTTTGAGCTCCTGAACACGCCTGTGACGTCCGCCGACTATAACAAATCAGACCTCTTGACTTGGATCATAAGAATCTGGATCAGGGACTGCCCATATACTGTAATCATTACAGTATATGGGCAGTCCCGGATCCAGATTGTTATTATCCATTACAGTGTAATGGATAATAAGAATCTGGATCCGGGACTGCCCGTGTACTGTAATGCCGGCATCCTGTTACTCTGACTGCGTGACTTTGCGTGCGGTTAAGGGTTAGGCTCAGTCTACGGTTAGGTTTACTACCAAAAGGAGCACAGACCCAAATCGATATCGTCTAGAAGACTTTGTTTGCCTCTAAAAGTACCTTCTTTAATAACCATTTTTAAATGAGTTAAAATGTTATTATTAGCGTCATATATATATATATATATACTGTACATAGAAAATGAGCGTTACACCGGGGCTCCACCGGGCGCGTTTGGGCGCGTTGCGTCTCTGTCGCGTGCGTCAAAAAACGAACCGGTTCAATTTTAATCTGAGACGCGACGCAACGCGGGCAGTGGAGCCACCCTTCATTGATTAAAAAGGGAACATTCTGTGACGCTGACGCTGACGCGGACGCGCCCGGTGGAGCCCTGGCGTTAGGGTCAGGGTTAGTAACGCCATACATACTGTACTACAGACATGCAAAAGCATGAAGCTTGAAGCTTGTAGATAAGACAGTTTTGGACATAATAATGTGAGGTGTCTCTAAGTTAACTGTACGGTGGATAGTTAGTATAGTTTACTGACCTGAGAGAAGCAGTAAGTCAACGGTACGGTCGATAGTTAGCATAGTTTCTGACCTGAGATCAGCAGTAAGTCAACGGTACGGTCGATAGTTAGTAATAGTTTCTGACCTGAGATCAGCAGTAAGTCAACGGTACGGTCGATAGTTAGCAGAGTTTACTGACCTGAGAGAAGCAGTAAGTCAACGGTACGGTCGATAGTAAGCAGAGTTTCTGACCTGAGAGAAGCAGCGGCGAAACTCCGCCGGTCGCCCCGAGCAGGTGTGTGGCCGCGCCACCGTCTCTCCCGCCTGGTGGAGGTGGTGGTGGGGGGGAGGGGGGTGGGGCTCCGCGCGGTGCAGGGGGGAGGAGAACGGCGGGGGAGGAACGCCATCGGACGAGGAGGAGGAGGAGGAGGAGGAGGAGTACGGGTCAGAGGAGAAGGAGGAGGAGTACGGGTCAGAGGAAAAGGAGGAGGAAGAGGGAGGGGGAGGGGCATGCCCCCCCCTCGGAGGGGGCGGGGGTGCGGCGACGGAGTGCCAGTCGAACGTGCGGCGTGCCGCGGCCGCAGAGACCGCGCGATAGGAAGGGGGCGGGGCTCTCTGTTCCCGCTCCCTCGTTCGCTCGCGGGGAGACGGGCCGGCGGACTCCTCTGTCCTCGCCTCCTGCTGCTGCTGCTGTCCTCCATCTTGGTTTCTGCCTTCGTCCTCCCCTCGTCCTCCTCCTCCTCCTCCTCCCGTCTCCCGGCTGTTCCCTCCTCCTTCGCCTTCTTCGGCTCCGCCTCCCACTGGGGCTGTCATGATTACAACATAATCATCATGTTAGTTTAGTTGTCACGCAAATGTTAGTTACTTAGTTAATTAGTTTAATTTATTGTCCACGTGTGGAAATGTGTCTTCGGTCTCAACAACAGTAAAAAACAAACAGTTACAACAACACTTTTATAACACAATTATTTTTTCATGACTGAAATTAAATGAAATGAACTGCGATTAACGATTTAAATGTGTTTTTTTTGCCATTGAACATTGGAACATAAATAATAAGAAGACTATAGGAATAAAAATGTTTGCCCTTTTTAACACCCAAACCACACCAGAGGGCGGAGACGGGACAAGAGGGTTTTAGCGTTGGTCCCAACAGTGTGATAATGTCCTGTTGCAAGTCGACCCAAGTCGACCCAACTGGTTCAATCCAACGGCCCAAACCACACCAATGGGTCGCCACGCATCTACTCCATCATGACAACTATGCTACAATAACTTGCGATTATCTCAAATAAAGGCGATCGGGGCGATGACGTAATCATCGAGACAGGCGTATACGTAACGTAACGTACCTCCCATAGGCGGCGCGGCGGCCTCACTGCCGTCCTGATTGGCCGCGGCGGCGGGTGGCGCCCCAGTGGGCGTGGCTTCGTCGACGGTGCCGTTGGCGGTGTGGCGGGTCTGACGGTGCAGCGGCAGAGAGAAGGGAACCCGACCGTACCCGAACTGACCCGGACGGATGGGAGACCTGGGAGAGACACACACACACACACACACACACACACACACGCACACACACACACTTATTTACTGCCCTAGACTGTTGCACAACATCAAAAAAGCATTTGTGGTTTTTGGCTTTTATCTCATTGTTTGTGTCCGATAGGTTGTTGCCTTGGCTCCATGTGTGGTCCCTGGTCACATACTGTACCTGATGACCTTATACTTCTGTTTCTGTTTCTACCGCTGTTTATTATGCCTCTGTGTGTTGTTTACTGTTGTTTGTGCTGTTGAGTTGACAACATGTTCTGATTAGCAGTGGTTCCCAAACCTTGTCATGTCAAAGACATAAGAGAAGATTTTTCAAAAAATAGCAGACCTACAAGCTCGTAGCGCGCCACTCGGTGGCGCGATATGAGCTTGTAGATCTGCTATTTTTCAAAGCTAAAGCATAACATAATACCAAAACATTTCAAGGACACCCAGTTTGACCTGCATTAGGCACCATAAGGGTCCATTTGGTTCCTAACTATCATTTAGCTGGGGACCCCCTGGAACTCTCTCAAGGACCCCACTTTTGGAATGGGAACCACTGATGTACAGCGCTTACTAAAACAAAAGTTTTTTTTCTTTTTCTTTTTTTTTTAATTGCTCTATAAATAAACTTGATTTGATGTGAATTGACTGGACACAACAAAACAGTTGTGGCGTGATTTACACTTCGTTATATGGCGGCGTTGTGTGCCGGAAAATAGCGGATCTTTATAAACGCGGCATTTGATCTGATGGATCTGCCATTTCCGGTCCACAAAGCCGTTGTACTGAGACACTACTTTGTCCAGACTGCAGGCAGATTCTATTCGCCTCTTAAATCTAATCTTTACGACTTGACTGTTACTGTCTGCACGTTGCTATCTGAAAATTGATCATAATTGTACACTCAGACATTGTCAAACTATATATCGGACGGTTGTGGTGGCAGTGATTGTAATGATAACACAGGCTTGCGAGACACACTGTGATGCAATTGAGCTGCGAGTGTGAACAACTGAACATAGCTGGAGACAAGACGGGCAGAGTCAGAAAACAACTTAATGACCAGTTTGACACAAACGATGAATGATCGGAAGGGCCTCAGTGTGTGTGGGCGCACGCCTAGTGTGTGACTGCGTGTGCATTCATGTGTGTGTTTTTTTAGATGGGTGTGAGTGAGTGGGCGTGTGTGCATGTGGGTAGGCGTGTGTGTGTGTGTGTGTGTGCGTGTGTGCATGTGTGTGCATGTGTGTGTGACTGCGTGTGCATGTCTTTGTTTTTAGATGCCGTGAGTGGACGTGTGTGTGTGTGTGTGTATGTCTGTGAGTGTGTGTGTCTGTATGGGCGTGTGCATGGGCGTGTGTCTGTCTGTCTGTCTGTATGTGCCTGTGTATGACCGTGGGTGCGTGCGTACGCGCGTGCAAGCGGCCATGTGTGTCTGTGTGTGCGAGTGTACACCGTACCGTATTATGCGTTTGTCATGTAAAGTAAAGCTCCGTTTCCCTGTATGACCAGTGCGTATCGGAGGGCAGGGTTTTCACAACACTACCCAATGACTCACAAGCAACATCACGTCCCACGTCCCCATGGCAACGCACCAACACTGTCCACAAACAAATCATACTGAAACTCTCTCTATTAACAGCAGCTGTAAACAAACCACTACACTAAGCTGTACTCACCAAGTACATGAAAGCACACTGCTTCTCAATGTGGGTGGGGTCCATATAACGGGGACCACCAGGGGTCTGTTAAACTCTCAATGGAACCAACAAAACTGACCCTTACAGGTCTGCAACTCTGAGAGTGTACAGTTGGAATTGATTGATTGATTGATTGATTGATTGATTGATTGATTGATTGATCGATCGATCTCCATTTTCGTCACCGCTAAACCCCTTATCCCTAAACTTCTTTGCCTTTTTTTTTTTTTTACTATTTTGAAAAACATTTTGGAATAGTTCAACTAGCCAATCTACATTGACACGTTGTGAGCTTGTAGACTGGCCATTTTAACTATTAAAAAATGTTTTTTAACCCATTCACCTTTTGGTGTTTTAGTTTTACCCCCTCAGGCCGGGAACCCATTGTTGGGTTCTGTACAGTATGTACAGTATTCAAAAAATGTAAAATATTTGAAGCTGCTATATCAATATTTGAAGTTTTTCATAAAACTTAAGTCAGGATTTAGAGGCATTTTTAGAATCGGTCTCAGGCCTAAATGGGTTGGGAAACCACACCAACCCAACTCCTCGCCACTCAAGGAGTTGCATTGGTGTGGTTTACCTTAAAAACAGTTTGTCCCGACCCGTTGGTGTGGTTTGGGCTTCACAGGTCTATAATTTGGAGGGTGTGTACAGACAGACGTGCACTGTCAGATGTACACACATGTATAATATCTGTACTTTCTCTCAAGAGTTGAATAAACACAGATAACCCATTGTACACTTTCTGAGTCCGCTGTGACTAATTTAATACCAGGAGTTTTAATACGAGGAGTTTTCAACAGATAGATAGAATGAGCTAATTAAGCTGCCATTCCTTACATTCCTCACCTATCAACTCAATCAACCTCGTTGGGCCTGCTCCAATCAGATCAGTCGATGTGACATATTAGTCACAGAGTTGACATACTGTAGTCCCTTGTGTGACCCCCATGAGTTCAGGACATCCCACCATGACCACCTCCACGACACTGCCCTATCTACGGGGGGCGGGGCTCCAGAAGAGACTACTGCCGGCTTCAATAGAGTGTTGCAGTCCCGCCCCACTTTCATGACGACGCCAGGCCAAGGAAATAATTCCCAATGCATTTTTCCCGTAGACATTTCAAAACGTATTTATTTAAAGACCTCGTACAAAGCCAACTGGAGTTGTGACAAATCATGACAACAAACACAATATTTTGGACCAAACAAATAATTACAAAGAACAACAACAACGTTAAAACCTGCCGTTTTCTTCTTCTTTCAAATGATTTGTTCGGCCCGAAAAATGGTTTTTGTTTGTCATGATTTGTCACGACTCGAGTTGGCTTTGTACGAGGCTTAACCCATTCTGACCTGAGATCAGATTCATACGAGGTTTCCACTGGGACACACACTGGTCTGATGAACCCATTCTGACCTGAGATCAGATAAAAAAAATGTCAGTCGTTCTTCGAATTTTTCAAAAATAGCAGACCTACAAGCTCGTATCGCGCCACTCGGTGGCGCGATATGAGCTTGTAGATCTGCTATTTTTCAATAGGTAAAGCATAACATGATGCTAACACCAAAATGGGTGCCCGGTCAGAATGGGTTAAAAGGTCTTTAAATAAATACTTTTTGAAATGTCTATGAGGAAAATGAACGGGGAATCATTTCCTGTTGCATGGCAGACATACAAGCTCATAAAGCTCACTTCGTGCCACACTTAGAGCTTGTAGATCTGTTTTTTGCCGAAATCAGGAAAATGAGTGCAAATCTTTGAATATTAGATTTAGTTTTTTAAGCGAACATTTTTAACTAAAGTCTGGGGGTCCCTGGAACAAAGCATTTTGAGATGGGGGGGGGGAAGTCAGCAGCCAATTACATATACAGTAATTGTGGGGGTCCTTGACATGTAACCTCAGTAGCCAGCTTGTGGATACTGGATAGTAGTGTCTGCCCTGAGACTGGGAGGTCGGGGTTCGATCCCCGGCCGGGTCACACCAAAGACTCTGAAAATGGGACCCAGTGCCTCCCTGCTTGACACTCAGCATCAAAGGTAGGGATTGGGGGTAAAGTCCCTGCGACATACTAGCAGCGTCATGTCCAGGGGGTGAACTTGTACATCAAGCTGCCTCACGCTACAGAAACAGGAGATAGGCTCCTGTCCTATATGGGCCTCATGGCTACAGAAACAGGAGATAGGCTCCTGTCCTATGGGCCTCATGGCTACAGAAACAGGAGATAGGCTCCTGTCCTATATGGGCCTCATGGCTACAGAAACAGGAGATAGGCTCCTGTCCTATATGGGCCTCATGGCTACAGAAACAGGAGATAGGCTCCTGTCCTATGGGCCTCATGGCTACAGAAACAGAAGATAGGCTCCTGTCCTATGGGCCTCATGGCTACAGAAACAGGAGATAGGCTCCTGTCCTATATGGGCCTCATGGCTACAGAAACAGAAGATAGGCTCCTGTCCTATATGGGCCTCATGGCTACAGAAACAGGAGATAGGCTCCTGTCCTATATGGGCCTCATGGCTACAGAAACAGGAGATAGGCTCCTGTCCTAAATGGGCCTCATGGCTACAGAAACAGGAGATAGGCTCCTGTCCTATATGGGCCTCATGGCTACAGAAACAGGAGATAGGCTCCTGTCCTAAATGGGCCTCATGGCTACAGAAACAGGAGATAGGCTCCTGTCCTATATGGGCCTCATGGCTACAGAAACAGGAGATAGGCTCCTGTCCTAAATGGGCCTCATGGCTACAGAAACAGGAGATAGGCTCCTGTCCTAAATGGGCCTCATGGCTAACAGAAACAGGAGATAGGCTCCTGTCCTTAGTGTCCTACTGTATATGGGCCTCACGGCTCGGCAAGGCTTACTACTTGACATGAAAAAGCACCTTTTGTGAGCACCACTCACACAACGGAGAATCAGCATCTTAAAACGGCTTAAGTTGAACTAGTAAAAAGAAAGCAGGCGGCTCGCAACTCACTTTTAAGATGCCCCCAACTTTATGTAGCGTCAGGCAGGTGAGAAATACCACGTTTCAACCTTATGGTCTTTGTCAAGTATAAGTAATAAGTATCCTAAACTTGACAAAGACCGCAAGGTCGAAACGTCGTATTTTTTCGCCTGCCTGTCGCTACATAAAGTTTGGAGCATTCTTAAAGTGAGTTGCGAGCCCCTGCTTTCTTTTTATTGTTCAATGTTTCTACAGTTTTGGCTGTTGACTGTTCTTAAGTTGAACTAGTGTCATGTCCAGGCGGGGGGTGTGTACTTATTGGGGGATGCACTGGCCCTATCGCTACTTACTTAGGCCTATACTTACACTCTGGGGGAGTTTACAGACCCGTAAAAGGGCCCGTGTTCTGGACCGGGACCAGACCCTCTTGTTGTGAGAGCAGATTATGTTTTGGACCGGGACCAGACGCTGTTGTTGTGAGAGCAGATTATGTTTTGGACCGGGACCAGACCCTCTTGTTGTGAGAGCAGATTACAGTCTGTCAGCCTCTGTTTGCTGTGGGTGGAGGAGAGGCTGATAAAAAAGGCTCTGCTCATCACCTACTGTGATAAGAATGCATGATGACATCAGAAGCTCTTTCTCCCACCATATCAATCATCTGGCTCCGTGCTGGCCAGTGATTGGCTGACACTGGGGGGGAAGCATCGACACCATACTCAACGGCTACTAGTACTTGAGACGAGTCGAAGTATAGATTCTCCTGGTCAAATATTGCTCAACTAAAAGTGAGCAATATTTTGGGAGGTCGGGGTTCAATCCCCGGCCGGGTCATACCAAAGACTCTAAAAATGGGACAAAGTGCCTCCCTGCTTGACACTCAGCATCAAGGGTTGGATTGGGGGTATAAGTCCCTGCGACATACTAGCGTCATGTCCAGGGGGTGTACTTGTACATCAAGCTGCCTCGCGCTACAGAAACAGGAGATAGGCTCCTGGGCCTCATGGCTCCGCAAGGCTACTTACTTAAGTGCTTTTTTAACAATGAGTTCAGTGTAAGATGACCTTTTCTTGAAGACAGATGTGTGTCAGTGGAAATGAACTATGAAGACCATGAGGTACGTTTGAAGAAAGACAGTTTATAATAATGTATGTATGGTGAAACTTGCGTCTCGTTGCTTTAAGGAAGAAACCTTGTATCCCCATATTACATTTTTTTGGGCGCACAAAAGTAGTGAAAGTAGCCGATCTACAAGCTCACAATGCGCTCGCGGCGAGACAAGTTGTCAGCTTGTAGATCAGCTATTTTCACATTTAATTTCTTTTTTTTTTAAACCAATAGCCAAAATAAAAGCAACCGTTTTGAAAATATACAAGGCTTCCAACCCGACAGGCAGCGACCAACCGACGGCTCACCTCCTGGAGTTCAGCCCCTCCCTTCTGGTCCCGCCTCCAGCTCCTCCTCCTCCTCCTCCCGGCCTCTGATTGGTCGGTCTGCGGGTGATGCGCGTGGGCGTGTTGTATCCGTGCGTGGCCGTGCCGCCGCCGCGCTGATAGGGCGAGCGGTACACGGACACAGAAGGGTCCTGATTGGCTGACGGGGACGACGAGGAGAAGTCCGGCTGGTAAAAGCGCCGCGACTGATGATTGGCGGCCGCCGCGGCCCCCGCCCCCCCTCCCCCCGGCAATAAAGACCCGCCCCCTTCTCCTCCTCCTCCTCCTCCGATTGGGTCAGTCCGGTACAGAGGCAGTCCTCCCGGGCTGCGATTGGTGGACCCCACCGGAGGGGGGTGGTAATTATAGGAGGGGGGGCGGGAGTAGGGGCGGGAGGAGGCGGAGCCGGGGGGGAAGTAACCCCCCCAGTTGGGAGGGGCGTGGGAGAGGGGAGGAGTCTGTGGCGGCGGCGGAAGGGGCGGGGCGTTGCAGTCTCTGGTCCTCTGGGCCACGCCCACTCCGCACGTCTGAGTGCACTCTGACCACGCCCCCCACTGAGACCACACCCCCTCGACGACAGGCTCCGCCCTGAACACCTGCCTGGTCCTCCGGCCTGCAGCGCCCTGGACACGCACGCACACACACACACACACACACACACACACACGTGCACACACACACACACACACACACACACACGCACGCACGCACACACACGGGGGGACAACACAACATTGTAAATATTAAAAAACAGCATGAGATGAGATGAGATTAAATTTCTTGTCAATGTACAGTACAAACAGTGAAAAGTATTTTCGCATCTCACTAATGGTGCAAACATGTCAGTAAGGAGGATACATTAATTACAGTAGTACAGTAGTAACAGTAGAATGAGCACTAGTCATTTAAATAAGTAATAAATAATGATATGAGAGGAAGAAGAAAAACATGATCTGTCCATATTGCACGTGGCCCTTATTGCTAAACTAAGGTCCAGAGACCATGTTCCACAAGTCATATTGTCCATATTATCGCACGAGTCCACTTAGTGTTATAGACTATAGGATGCAGGCATGCAAACAGGCCCAAGGTGAAAAAGGTGACAGTGTGCGGGGCCAACGCTGTGCCGCGGGCAAAACCGCGGCGCAAATCTTTTAAGCGTTTATCGGTACTAAACCCACTTTGGGGGGGGGGGGGGGGGGTGTCATGGGGGACAGTATATACTACACTGTACTAGCCCTCCTCCCGGCCTGTGTGTCTGTGTGTTAGGCTGTGCAACAGTGACACTTGGTGGTGAACAAATGCTATAACGCTATGTTTCGTGCTCGGACACAGCCAGGGACCCAGGGACACAGCCAGGGACAGACCCAGTGACACAGGGGCAGCCAGGGACAGACCCAGTGACACAGGGACAGCCAGGGACAGACCCAGTGACACAGGGACACAGCCAGGGACACATCCAGGGACAGACCCAGTGACACAGGGACAGCCAGGGACAGACCCAGTGACACAGGGACAGCCAGGGACAGACCCAGTGACACAGCCAGGGACACATCCAGGGACAGACCCAGTGACACAGGGACAGCCAGGGACAGACCCAGTGACACAGGGACAGACCCAGTGACACAGGGACACAGCCAGGGACACAGCCAGGGACAGCCAGGGACAGACCCAGTGACACAGGGACACGGCCAGGGACAGACCCAGTGACACAGGGACAGCCAGGGACAGACCCAGTGACACAGGGACACAGCCAGGGACAGCCAGGGACAGACCCAGTGACACAGGGACACAGCCAGGGACAGACCCAGTGACACAGGGACAGCGAGGGACAGACCCAGTGACACAGGGACAGCCAGGGACAGACCCAGTGACACAGGGACACAGCCAGGGACACAGCCAGGGACAGACCCAGTGACACAGGGACACAGCCAGGGACACAGCCAGGGACAGACCCAGTGACACAGGGACAGCCAGGGACAGACCTAGTGACACAGGGACAGCCAGGGACAGACCTAGTGACACAGGGACAGCCAGGGACAGACCCAATGACACAGTGACACAGCCAGGGACAGACCCAGTGACACAGGCACACAGCCAGGAACAGACCCAGTGACACAGGGACACAGGGACACCGCCAGGGACACAGGGACCCAGCCAGGGACAGACACAGGGACACATACTGTAGCTGTCTATAGTGTGGTTGAGTGGCTGCACCACTCAAAAATGACAGATGATTATTTACTAAATCAGTACAAATCTAGTCAGTATTGAGCAAGATGTTAACATTCATGTCCTGATAGTCATAGAACAATTAATTTACTCCAACAGGAGCACTAGCCCCTCGAGGAGCACTAGCCCCTCCTATATTCAGTAGATTTGTGTCCTAAATGCCATTGACAATGAATGAATTGTCATATATCGGCTATTTTTGTCCTACACAATCCTACACATTCATTGTCACAAAAATGACAATGAATGGATGATGTATGATGATAAGGGTCACTTCACACAGGTGTGATTTAAAGAAAGAAACTGGTCCAGCACTCACACTCCCATCTCAAAATCCCTTACAGTTACACTCTTCACATCATGTAAAATAGAAAATTATATTCACTGGCAAAATAATGAATTATAATACAAATAAAATGTTTTGGGATGGTTTAGTCAACAGGGTCAGTTTACTTCATTATTTTAGCCTTAGTCAATTTAAGACATGTAGAGTAACATCCTCTCCTTATTCAACAGTTGAGCTGCATGTTTTCGTTTTTAATATATCCATTTAGTATAAGCCCTGGCACGCACGCACGCACGCACGCACGCACACACACACACACACACACACACACACACACACACACACACACACACACACACACACACACACACACACGCGCGCGCGCGCGCGTGCTTTATTTATTTACTCATACGCATGCATGCACACACACGAGCACACAGACAGACACACACACACACACAGCGAGAGAAACTGACGCCGGCGCGTCCACACCACAGACAGTATAACGCAAAGTGCTAACGTTGCTAATGCTAACTGTAGCAGCTAAACTAATGGATCGACTGGCGAGTCACAGACAGTGTGTCAAAATTCATGCCGAGTCCACACAAACAGGTTTTTTTTTCCGCGGAGCGACCAGCGGCTGCGCACATCATGCCGCCCAGATGCAAGCAGAAATATCGCTCAGAATCATTAGTGACTCACGAGAGTAGTCTGTCAGATAATTCTCCGGGCAGCGAGCTCGGGCTTCACAGACCCCCTCACCCCCCCCAAACATTTTTTTAACGGATTTGCATGAATCACACAGGTCCTATATTTGGGATAAAAACGGCGATTTTCGCCGAAAAGCTACACTTTTGCATGTCTGTGTCTGGGTTGGGTTGGGGGGAGGGGGGAGCTGACAATGGGAAAGGAGTGGATGAGGAGTTTAGGTAGATGACAGTGGAGGGGAAGAAGCTGTTCCTAAGTCATCACGAGGATTTATTTAATCATTAGTGAGCAAAATTGTTTTGGAGGTTTCCTTGGTTTTTTACGACAACATGAAGTAGAACATCTTGGCACAAGTCCTTAGTCAAGTCATCTTTGTATTTATAGAGCGTGTTCTAACACAACGGGGTGTTGTGACCCCGAGCGCCTTTTCTGACGGAGGATTACATGTGATATCACCACGATAAATCATCTGATTACACGTGATATCACCACGATAAATCATCTGATTACACGTGATATCACCACGATAAATCATCTGATTACACGTGATATCACCACCATAAATCATGAGACTGCAAAGACAGTGAGAAAAGTAACACTAACCGGGGCTGTCTTCGGGTCATGGATACTAGCCACATGCCGATGCCGCCCCCACCTTCACTTAACCCATTTAGGCCTGACATCGGAATAAATAAAAAACAACGTCTAAATCCTGACAGTTTTCTGAAATGCCTCATGTTTCTGTATCAGTGGTGCTCAATATTTCATGTCAAGGACCCCACAAATTATATGTAATTGGCCGCTGACTCCCCAGAAGCAAAGATTTGAGTTAAAAATGTTCGTTCTGAAAGAATATATATTCAAAGATTTGCACCACATTTTCACGATTTTTCAAAAATAGCAGACCTACAAGCTTGTAGCGCTGGCACTCGGTGCCGCGCTATGAGCTTGTAGATCTGCTATTCCAATGCATTTGTTAACATAAGTATAACTAAATGCATTTGAAATAATTACATTAAAAAATAGCAAAAATAATATTCTCTGTACTTTTGCTGAAGTGAAAATAATGAACACATGAATTTCCTTACTAACAGAGTGAGTGACCTATCACAGTAGTACTTACTAACAGAGTGAGTGACCTATCACAGTAGTGCTTACTAACAGAGTGAGTGACCTATCACAGTAGTGCTTACTAACAGAGTGAGTGACCTATCACAGTAGTGCTCTCTCTGCCAAACTCTGAGTCACTCCGGGGGGTCAAACAGACCTCTAGGAAAACGTGACGCGTGTCCTTTTCTTAATAACAAGAGGTTATGAAAGTCAGCGTGTGGTAATATTTTGAGGAACAGGTCGACTCGCAACCACATGCAGGATGTTGTAATATTATTTCCACAAGAAGAAACGCTCAGCTCAGCAAAAAAAAGAGAAAAAAGAAAAAAACTAAAGCGGCCATTGCTCAACGCGAGGCGAGTGGAGGAAGTTGACCGAGCATTCCTTCGGTCACTTCTGCATAAAAGCGGGTTAATACTGGTGTGTTATTATTCGTCCAGGAAGTACACCAACGCGGGCAGCCAACTGTGACACTCTCTTCCCGTGACACGTACTCTCTTCTCAAGGACCCCCCGGGGTCCTTAACCCATTCTGACCTGAGATCAGATTCATACGAGGTTTCCACTGGACACACACTGGTCTGATTAACCCATTCTGACCTGAGATCTGATTCTAAAAATGTCAGTCGTTCTTCGATTTTTCAAAAATAGCAGACCTACAAGCTCGTAGCGCGCCACTCGGTGGCGCGCTATGAGCTTGTAGATCTGCTATTTTTCAATAGCTAAAGCATAACATGATGCTAACACCAAAATGGGTTCTGGTTAAGAGGGTTTAGGAAATAAGTGACATGACAAAAATGTGTGCCATTTCTCAGAGGTTATGAACGTTCTGTGGCGTTCTGCTGGCGCTTAACGTGGTTAAACCCATTTAGACCTGAGATCAGATTCTACATTAATGTCTTCTAAATGTTGTCAGTTTTCACCAAAAAGGAGTTTCCGCCCAGAAAGGGTCCTCATTTTGCTGGGACCACTGCTTTAGTTCATGTGGTTTCAACCCGTTTCGTGTGGAAATGATTTGAGGAACAGGTGGTTTCAACATGTTCCTCAAATTACTACCACACGCATGTTGTGTGGTGGTAATAATTTAAATTATTACCACACACATGTTGTGTTGTAATAATAACTTGAGGAACATGTTGAAAGCCCAACTAAAGCAGTGGTTCTCAAAGTGTGGTCTGGGGACCCCCAGGGGTCCCTGCAACATGAGGACTAAATATTTTAATCGTTTAGTGCTAGTCAAACGAACACTGAGTTGATGTGAACTCTGCCACCTACTTGAAGATTTTTCCAAACTATATTTTTATGTGAATGGCCATTAACAATATTGTTATAGCCTACTTTGGCTATTCGGAAAATAGTGGATATACAAGCTCGCAAAGTGTTCTGAGGAGAAAAAAAAACGAGAAAAAATCTTCTCTTATGGGGGTCCATCCATGGTCAAATACATGTACATTTGGGGGGCCTTGACATGAAAAGGTTTGATAACCACTGCTAAAAGACCTTGAATTCCCCCCCAAACCCCCCCCCCCCCCCCCCCAGTACAAACTAAATAGCACAGATTAACACGATAGCATCTAATAGGGTTACATTAGATGTTATGGCTTTTACTAGTATAAACAGGACGAGATGTACTACATTGAGTGTGTGTGTGTGTGTGTGTGTGTGTGTGTGTGTGTGTGTGTGTGCGCGCGCATGTGTGAGTGCATGAGTGAGTGAGTGCGCGCGTGCGTGCGTGCGTGCGTGCCCAGTCTTTGAAGTGGTCCTCTCCTCTGTGGCCATAGATAAAGGTTTCTCTGTGGTTTCTTATCTCATATATCTGTTTGGCACTCAGCCAGCAGCCAGCAACACAATACAACCACTAACGTCACAATACAGGACAACATCTCTCTCTCTCTCTCTCATTTACTATTATTCGTTATTATTATTTTATTCCTAGTTACGTATTTGTTATTTTTTCCTTCTGTGTACTGTGTTTCATTATGCGATGAGGTCTGTCTGTCTGTCTGTCTGTCTGTGTGTCTGTCTGTGTGTCTGTCTGTGTGTCTGTCTGTGTGTCTGTGTGTCTGTCTGTCTGTCTGTCTGTCTGTGTGTCTGTGTGTCTGTCTGTCTGTCTGTCTGTCTGTCTGTCTGTCTGTCTGTCTGTCTGATAAACATACTGTATTCATGAACTGCACAAGTAAACATTACAACAGTGTATGCTGTATACTGTACATGTATGTATACAGCTCAAAGCTTGAGAGAGAACAGGCGTGTGTGTGTGTGTGTGTGTGTGTCTGTGTGTGTGTTTGTGTGGCGTGCATGCATTTGTATGTACTGTAAATGTACGTGTACGACGTGTATACACAAGTAACTGTATATACAAACGTGTTTAGCTGTGAATGTTTACCTGTGTGTGTGTGTGTGTGTGTGTGTGGTGATCTCGTAAAGTTCACTACTTGATCAAACAAGATTCCTCAAACACAAGCGTGTGCATGTGTGTGTGTGTGTGTGTGTGTGTGTGTGTGTGTGTGTGAGTGTGTGTGTGCATGTGTGTGTGCATGTGTGTGTGTGTGGCGGGGTTCTCGCCATCACACTCACAGCTGTCACGTAACGAGTGTGCGGTAATGAGAGCCAAGATCTGACCCCTTAACTAGGCGGCCGATGACCTGTGTGTCACACACACACACACACACACACACACGCGCACACACACACACACACACACACACACACACACACACACACACACACACACACACACACACGGCTGCTTTGTAAT
>NC_137868.1:5930691-6088682 GCF_963924005.1 Protomyctophum bolini | reverse complement strand
TTGTAATGTGTCATGTCGGTATGTGTCACAGAGTATGGAAATAGTCAGACCCCCTAGGGGTTAAGGGTCAGATTTTTTTGTTATTACGCTAACAAGCCGCCATTGTTGTCGAGTCTCTGTTCTCTCTCTCTGGGGTCGCCAGGCGAGAGGTCTGCCCCATCCCGACGGACGGACGGATGGCGCGGGGGGACGGGGGGGGAGGGGGGGGGGACAGACGGACGGGACAGACAGACAGACAGACAGAACGGGGCCCCAGTGGGTGCCCCGGCCCCGACCCGTCCATTTAGTGTCGGGCTCGGGGCCGTGTTGTTTTTCTATGAATAGGTCATTGACCGAGAGTCATGAGGATGTGTCCTGTGTCCTGGATTTGATTCGATTATGTCGTTGCTGTCGAGGCAGACACCTCTCTTACCTCCATGTTTAAACTACGTTGCTGTGTCGAGGCAGACACTTCTCTTACTGTACCTCCATGTTTAAACTGTTATGTCGAGGCAGACACCTCTCTTACCTCCATGTTTAAACTACGTTGCTGTCGAGGCAGACACCTCTCGTACCTCCATGTTTAAACTACGTTTCTGTCTTGGCAGACACCTCTCTTATACCTCCATGTTTAAACTGTTATGTCGAGGCAGACACCTCTCTTGTACCTCCATGTTTAAACTACGTTGCTGTCGAGGCAGACACCTCTCGTACCTCCATGTTTAAACTGTTATGTCGAGGCAGACACCTCTCTTGTACCTCCATGTTTAAACTACGTTGCTGTCGAGGCAGACACCTCTCGTACCTCCATGTTTAAACTGTTATGTCGAGGCAGACACCTCTCTTGTACCTCCATGTTTAAACTACGTTGCTGTCAAGGCAGACACCTCTCTCACCTCCATATTTAAACTGTTATGTTGAGGCAGACACCTCTCTTACCTCCATGTTTAAACTGTTATGTCGAGGCAGACACCTCTCGTACCTCCATGTTTAAACTGTTTTCCTTAATTAATGCCCTGTCCTACTTGATGATCACACTACAGCAGGGGGTTTTCAACTGACTGTGAAACAGGGACCACCACCCTGACTTAAGAATCACCCTGGGGACCACTGTTGTGTTGTGTTGGGTGGGGATATGGGCTTAGGTTAGTGTTTTTGTAGCCTCGGAAACCCAGACGGTTAGCTCAACCGTCTGGGCACCGATAGGCTGCTAAGCCAGCCTGACGGCGTGCCGCGGGTTCGACTCCCGATCCCGAACAGCCTCTGCCGCGTCGTGTCTTCCCCCCCATTTCCTGTCAGTCTACTTTCAACCTATCAATAAAGGCAGAAAAAGCCAAAAAAAGAAAGCATAGGTGGACCACCCCCCAGGCTAGTGTTTTTGTAACTTGCTATACGCTATACGCACATCAAGATACAATCGACGGACTGTTTCGAAACCAATTGTCCATGGACTATTAATAATTTTCCCTAATAATAATAATGACTCAACCAGACAATCCGGTGCACTTCCCTCTCCTGAGATTCTAACTCTAAGTAAATGACGACATGGTCGACAGTCATCATAAGAGGAAAGAAATAACACATCCTACATTAATTACTAAATGTGTGGTCAGGGACCGCATGATGCAATACCTTCACGGACCACCAGCGGTCCACGGACCACCTGTTGGAAACCCCTGCATTACTAAAGCATCCAAAGTAGCAGATCTACAAGCATCCAAAGTAGCAGATCTACAAGCTCGAAAACTTGTGGATCCTGAAGAAAACATATCGGTTTTGGAACATGTGAGGTTTCCACCCGACAGAGACGATATTATGATATGAAAAATGTGACGTATTTATCCCAGTTTCGTGCAAAACTAATGCTTGGAATGGGCTCAGAATCATGAAAACCCCCTAGTTTGACACGTCGTCACATGCTATACTTAAAGCATAATGACATTTGGAAACATTTTTTCCTTATAGGTTGTCTATGGCGTGTGCCGGTCACACACATAGGCTATAACTGGTGATAACTGGCTACTGATTTGGAAGAATTATCATCATGCCAAAATATAAACTAGAGACATGTACTGTAGGAATACAAAAATCTAAAACTAATTTGCGTCAGGTGGTACCCGCACCAATTCATGAAAACATCAGTGTTTTGGCCCCTCTGCACTATACATACATACATATACCAGACCTCTGTCCCCTCTGAGCAAAGAACATCAGAACTCACCTTCTTTCTCCCAGACCTGCTCACTGCAGAGGTCACGACCTGCAGCACCACACCCCAGAACACACACAGCCTGGAGAGAGAGGGAGAGGAAGGGGGAGGGGGGGATATGACGTTTACCAGCAGTCTAAACATTATTCTGTCTGAGTTGCGTGCTGTTGCGTCTGTTTTCCATGACCTTAACATGAAGTTCAACACAGAAGGTTCATTCTTCTGCATGCTCCAATGTTTCTCCACAGCAGCATAATGGACTCCGGCACCATGAAGCATGGCCGCGGGACTGACAGCACATGTTGCACTGACCTCTCCCTCCCTGTGTCCAACTCTAACTGCATTATGACAACAGCAACAACAATATGGACCTTTCTTGCTTTGGCTGCAACATGGGCTTTTTTGTTATGATCACTTTTTGTTTTCAATACTTTAGGTTCAAGTTCAACCCATTTAGAGCTGAGCTCGATTATACAAATGTCGTCTAAATCCTGACAGCCGACATCCATCTGATTTGAGTTAAAAACTTTGGCTCTGAAAGAATATATATTCAAAGATTTGCCTACAAGCCTACAAGCCCAGAATGGTTATAAGCCCAAAACCACAACAATGATTCGCCATGCAACTCCTTGCAACGTTTAAAAAGGAAAAAGAAAGAAAAAAGAAATTCTAAAACATTTCAAGAAATTGCCTAAAATGTTATGTAATTATTTTCTGTCTTTTGGTTGTTTGAATACATCATTTATACTTTTTCTTGCTCCCCCAGAGTTAGTGTCGAAGTGTCCTTGAGCAAGACTCTGAACCCCTAATTGCTCCTGATGTGCAGGTTGGTGGTGTTTGTAAGGTACCGCCCCTTGGAAATAAGTCTTCCACACGGAAGTTCCAGACTAATAGTACGCAGTGATATTAGTCTGGTCATGCCAGGCTAGGCCTACATACAGTATAATACTGGCAATAGCGGGAAAGTCACAAAATGACTCGTGAGCTATACAGTACTCGTGAGGTAAAGTATAATTTGCCATAGCCTACTTACTTGAGCATTTCCATTTTCCCTTAGAATTATTACAGTAGGTTATATTCTATAAGTCAAGCTACAGTGCCCAGCAAACCCAGCTTGCAACATTAATAAAGTTAATGCATTACTAATTACAATCCAATAATATGAATATGAATATGATTGGTAAACCATGGTGGACCGTTTTGGTAGTGTAAGTATATTTTGATGGCATACTTTTACTTGTAACAGATAATTTCTACATTGTGGTATTAATAATTTTACTTGAGTAAAACAATGAGTAGTTATTCCATACTGTCTGTACTATACTACTGGCAGCGTTGCCAGATTCTGCGAGAGAAACAAGAAACTATGGTATATGAAAACCAGGCCAGAAGAAGCGATCACCACCAAGATCAAGTTCAAATTAAACCTGTATACATCAACAAAAATCACACATTGTGAGCTTGTAGATCTGCTATTTTAACAACAACAACAACAAGAACAACAACAACAACCTATCATCAATCCACTGGTGTAAACAACATTTATGGAGAAAGAAATAAGCCCCAACACAAACAAGCCCCAAGAAACTGCAACCACTTGCCAGTCTGTAAATACACAAGTCCCAACGTCACTTAATAACAAGCAGACATACGTAGATGTAGATCTGCTATGCTACGAGGCACAACCACACACTCTTTAGCTAGTGGAGATGACATACGTAGATGTAGATCTGCTATGCTACAAGGCACAACCCCACACTCTTTAGCTAGTGGAGATGACGGTCGGTGTACGACATAACATGGATTTCTAAACAAATTATTTATTTCAATGGAAACATTGCGTTCAGGAGAGATCAGAAGAGTTGTAGGAAGAAGGCACTTCTCCTGAACGCTGCCTTCGGGTATTAGTGGGATTAGTAAATGCTGCATTCATGGTGTGGAGATCGAGGGCACTTTTTTTACAGATGGGTAAAAGGGCAGGGGCTCAAGCCCCCTTTGATGTCTATGTGTGTGCAGACAAGACACTGTTCCTCTCTTCTTCCTCAGCCTGTTTTCCCCTCACTACTGGACAAAGTACTCAGTGTTTTACTTAAGTAAAAGTATCAATAGTGTAATGTAGAAATACTCTGTAAAAGTCTGGAATTAAACATTTACTTGAGTAAAAGTACAAAAAGTTTTTTGGGTATCAAAATGTACTTGAAAGTAACAAACAAAAAAAAGCAGATAACAATAATAACAATGTGTTGCATCGCGGCACATTGTGAGCTTGTAGATCTTCAATTTTTCAAATGGCCGTAATGTATCTACACAGTAGGGGCTGCAAGTGGTTAATGTAGCCTATATATATTTTTAATAATAATCTAAATCTACAAAGTATAACTATTAGTAACTAAAGTTTTAAAATAAATGTAGTGGAGTAAAAGTACAATATTTAGATCCAAGGTGTAGTGGAGTTGAAGTAAAACAAGTAGCCTATTATAAATTGAGGAATTCTCAAAGTAAAAAATAGTACAAGTACAGTACTTAAGTAAATGTAACTGAGTTACTTTCCACAGACCACTGTCTGTTTCCCCTCCTCAGCGTGGCCTCCGGCCCAGCTGGCTGTGATATTTGATCTGACAACGCCGCGGCCTGAACCCATGCCACATTCTTTGGGCCCGGTGCGACGCGCTGCGAGCTTGTAGATCTGCTATCAGGAGGGATTTAATGACTAAATAGGACGCTGACCAAAAACAAAAAAAGGAGACCACTTAGAACGTGAGACCAGATCTGATCTATCAGGAGACCACAGGAGGGGGGGGGGGGGTGAAGGGGTAACAAGACTACTCGCCCCGTTTCTGTTTTCCTCCCAGAATTTTCCCCAGTGAGGGGTGGGAGAGGCTGGACAGCAGACGGCTGGACTTTGAATTTCTCTAACTATAAACTTTCATGACAGCCGACTAGCCTAAGTACAATTATAATTCATGAAAAGCTACTACAGTGAAGTCTGTTCACATAAATTGTTGTAGGATAATGTGGGGATTATCTGACGAGGTACCATTTGAGGGGGCAAGTTATAATTTCTTTCACCATGTAGTAAACGCTGCATTCGTGGTCTGGAAAGGGCAGTTGTTTTACAGACGGGTTTCCCCTTGTTCTCCTTTGTACACACTATAGCGATTTTATAGAGTTGTTTATGACATGTACTATCGTGTTATTTCCCCCCAGGGACTTGTTTTGTGTTATCCTTTTTAGCCTTACTGTCTGACTGTACCTCGGGCCGTTTACATTTCTGACTAATAATCTATTCATCTAATCAATCAATCAAGCCCCATTTAAATGAAAACACCAGATCCACAACCAACCAGTGACGCAGGTATAGCCTGCATCCTGCATTCTTTTCTTAGACTCACTAAATTGAGAAAAGGACGCAATCATGTCACCCTACGGGGGGGTCCTGGGGTGCGATACTGTACTCAGTACTGTACTCTTGCCACCCCTTTAGTTTGAAAACATATAAACATCATGTCGCGGGGGGGGGGGGGGGGGGGGGGAGGTGAGTGAGTAAATATCTTGTTTGGCCTGTAAATACATGCCCAAAATATAGGGTCGGCAGGTTTCAAACTAAGTGCTAAATAAATGTATGTTTGCCAACAAGAGAAATGAGTCACACGTCACAGTAATTAATGGACGACTGAACAGCGTCACTATTATCATAATGAAGATCACTATGCCGAGACCACACCTCCTCCAGAGGCCTGGAGGGGCTTTAGCGCCTTTCCGATCACACCCCGCCACTCCTCCAGAACAAACTAAATGGCAGCGATTAAAATGATAACATCTACAGTCTACAGAGTGTCACAAGTATCAACAGGACAAGATCTACGCTGATTTGGCTTGCCTTCTGTGCGCGTGTGCGTGTGTGTGTGTGTGTGTGTGTGTGTGTGTGTGTGTGTGTGTGTGTGTGTGTGTGCGTGCGTGCGTGTGTGGATCGTGTGGTGTGAGGCCAATACAAATCATGCAGCTGACACAGAGGACCACTTGAGTCTTTGAAGTGGTCCTCTGTGTCGACTGCATGATTTGTAAAGGGTCCATTTATAGAGCCGTTCTCCACAGCACTTTGCAGTGTGCATTACAGTACAGTAGTACACTATTACAGTACGCTCACACACCGATGGTACACCAATACAGTACACTCACACACCGTCCGATGGTGGGGGAAACCATGCAAGGCACCAACCTGCTCATTACAGTACACTCACACACCGATGGCGGGGGAAACCATGCAAGGCACCAACCAGGTCATTACAGTACACTCACACACCGTCCAATGGCGGGGGAAACCATGCAAGGCACCAACCTGCTCATTACAGTACACTCACACACCGATGGTGGAGGAAACCATGCAAGGCACCACCCTGCTCATTACAGTACACTCACACACCGATGGTGGAGGAAACCATGCAAGGCACCAACCTGCTCATTACAGTACACTCACACACCGATGGCGGGGGAAACCATGCAAGGCACCAACCTGCTCATTACAGTACACTCACACACCGATGGTGGAGGAAACCATGCAAGGCACCAACCTGCTCATTACAGTACACTCACACACCGATGGCGGGGGAAACCATGCAAGGCACCAACCAGGTCATTACAGTACACTCACACACCGTCCAATGGCGGGGGAAACCATGCAAGGCACCAACCTGCTCATTACAGTACACTCACACACCGATGGCGGGGGAAACCATGCAAGGCACCAACCAGGTCATTACAGTACACTCACACACCGTCCAATGGCGGGGGAAACCATGCAAGGCACCAACCTGCTCATTACAGTACACTCACACACCGATGGCGGGGGAAACCATGCAAGGCACCACCAACCTGCTCATCAGGAGCAGAGCAGGGTTCAGAGTCTTGCTCAAGGACACTTTTAGACTGCAGTCACATCCAGTTGAATCCAAATTCAAATCTGATTTATATTTCTCAAATCTGATCTTTTGGCCCCCGACCGTTCACACTGCGTTTGCAAGTGGCATCTAGCTGTCACAGATCTGTGTGTTAACTAAGTTCAGACTGGCAGCCAAATCCGGCCTGATTTCCGATCTGTCTGTGTCTGATGAGTTTAAACAATACGCATGTCCATTGTCCATTATAACTCTATGGGCGCTAATAGTTCTCAGGTCTTGTTTTTGTCCTCTCTTTTTTTCTCATTGTATGGATTTTGGTCAGAAATGGCTTTGGACAGGCTGTCCTCGCCTTATTGTAGAGACGCCTCTGTAAGGGACTTTGTTTACTAAACCTGTACGTGCCTGTACCGGGCCTACTGGAGAACGATGCAACTTTGGAACCTAATATTACCCGTTGTCAACTTGTCATACTGTAGCATTTTAACTGTCTGTCTGTCTGTCGGTCTGTGTCCCACATGGAGATCGTATCGCGTCTGTTTGATGGTTGCTTTCCTTATCCTGTCCGCTATGTAAAGCTGTCATCGTAGAACACTTTAATTACAGATGTGACTATTTTACACGTATCTGCCTGTCTGCCTGTGTAAGAGGACTGTGACAAGTGGACCGGTTAGTTAAGTAATCAATTGTCAGGTGTGGGGTTGCCATGGCAATCAATTGGCTGAAATTGCACAGGTGATATGAGGGGACTTAGGCTGATTAGGCCCACTGGCAGAGGCTGAGCAGAGCCTTTTGTGGTGGTTCTGGAGAACCGTGGGTCCGACCGACTCGATACCGGGCACTGCACTCCCTGCGGGGGTGTGGAACGCGTGTGTGTGTGGCAAACTGTTCTCGAGTTACATGCATTACAACCGTACACACACACACACACACACGCAAACACGCAGACATGTAGAGACGTGGTGCGTTCATAGTAG
Organism: Protomyctophum bolini; assembly: GCF_963924005.1. Lineage (NCBI taxonomy): Eukaryota > Metazoa > Chordata > Actinopteri > Myctophiformes > Myctophidae > Protomyctophum > Protomyctophum bolini. The sequence continues at coordinate 6,080,622 of NC_137868.1, read as the reverse complement.
GATACACACAAATAACAATGACATATTCTGCAAGTTACTTGCCCAGATATCTCCTGATTTATTTTATGAAAGTCATAAGATGTCTTTGGGCAGAGCATTCCAGAGAGCTGACCACAGTGAGTTTGATGTGTGTGCTGGGAGGAGGAGTATTAGGAGAGATCCTACACAGACCCACAAACTGACAGATGGACGTCCAACTCCGTAATGTGTTGGTTGTTGTGTATGAAGTTATGAACAATTACAGCTGACGTGCCAACAGTTGAGATTCCAATGTGAGCTCTGTCCAGCTGCGTCTCTGTCTGTGTCTCTCTCTGGGTCTCTGTCTGTGTCTCTGTCTTTCTGTCTGTGTGTCTGTCTGTGCCTCTCTGTCTGTGTCTCTCTCTGTGTCTCTGTCTTTCTGTCTGTGTGTCTGTCTGTGCCTCTCTGTCTGTGTCTCTCTGTCTGTGCCTCTCTGTCTGTGTCTCTGTCTGTCTGTCTGTGTCTGTGACTGTGTCTGTGTGTCTGTGCCTCTGACACTTTTTTATGTGGCACATGGTGACATCGGCCAATTCACGATTAGAAGCTGCTAATGTATTTATGGCCCAAAATATTTAAATCTCAGAAAAAATCTCTTAAAAACAGAAACAACACAAACAGTTACAATATAGAGATAAGAGGTTTCTCCCCCGACAGCAACGACATGGCAACATTATTATTATTTGAATAAAAATGTGACGTTTTCCCAGAAAAAGGTCAGGATTTAGAAGTCGTTTTTAAGAATGGTCTTCAGTTCTGAGCCAAGCATCTGAGAACATTTATAGTTGGTGATTGTCCTAGAGTATAATGTCCAGACACTGCAAATTAAAAGTTTCGTTAAAGTTTAGCTGAAAGCCACACCACGGACCTGCCATTTGTCTTTCTGTTCTCATTGTTGAACTTGACCTTGATGCTTGAATGTCAAGTTTTACTCTGGGAACAATTTATAATAAATGTTCTGAATAATAGCAAAACAATAAATGGTGCATCTGGTGGCTATATACAGTATGCATCCTTTCACGCACACACACACGCACATACGCACACATACACACACACGCACACGATGGAAGAGGAAACCACGCGAGGCAAGCAGACAGACAGACAGACAGACAGACAGACAGACAGACAGACAGACAGACAGACAGACAGACAGACAGGCAGACCTTTCAGAGCCACTCCATAATAAAAACATGTCTTCCATGTTTCCGTTTGCCTTTCTTCTAAACGATTATTTCACTCTTGCGTGCAAAATGTAACAATACAAATATTGAATCTTCACAGTTACAGTATAATAAGAAGTTACAGTCTAGACTACAGAATTGAAGTCAAGCAGGTTGTGCAAATAAAAAAATAAAAAGGCGTTGATCAACATCAACATTGGTGCAGTGGTAAAATGTACTGTAGACTGGCATACTGTATCATACAATTTAGAATCTAGAATGCCATCTTCCCATGGTTACGGAGGCAGGATCAGGGCAGTTCACAACCTCACAAAGTATATAAATACATTGTGCACATCGCAGTCAATATAAATATTATGTGCAGACTCTGCAGAGCTATAGCAATTCTGAGCAAAACGTGCAATTTGTGCAAAGAAGACACATTACCCCAAAAGAATATTGTGTGTGCTCTCCGTTTGGTGTGAGCGTGAAATTACAGGGTATAAAGACAGTCAGGTCCTCGAGCTCAGAGCTCCATATTGGTGGCTGTGAGAACGTGGGACCAAACACATGCACCTCAGTGTGGTGTCCGTGAGACACACTAAACACATGCACCTCAGTGTGGTGTCCGTGAGACACACTAAACACATGCACCTCAGTGTGGTGTCCGTGAGACACACTAAACACATGCACCTCAGTGTGGTGTCCGTGAGACACACTAGAGTGGTTCTACTTCTGTCCCTTGGCGAGAGTGTGACGCGGGACGGAGAGCAAGGTGTGTGTGTGTCACTGTGTGTGTGTGTGTGTGTGTGTGTGTGTGTGTGTGTGTGTGTGTGTGTGTGTGTGTGTGTGTGTGTGTGTGTGTGTGTGTGTGTGTGTGTGTGTGTGTGCGTGTGCATGTGTTTGTTCATGTATGTTGTAGTGATTGCAGTTTGTATGTCATTGTATGTTGCATTCCGTTTTCCGAAAGCACTTGGACTTGAACTGGACCTTCCCTTCGGTTCATATGTACGGCCAGAGGGTCGTGTTTGTATTTCTTTGTGCCTTTATTACACTTACGCTGTTCTAATGTTTATGTTACTCCATATGTTCCATTATTTATGTGCCTGTTTGTTTATGCTTTACTTTAAACACTTTGACGTTTAGGGTCGTTTGGCCTGCGAGAGTCACCACTAAATCTACCAGTATGCAGAACCAGCTTTTTCTTGTCTTTTTTTTTTTGGACTCGGTTCTCAAACTTATTTGGCAGCGGCTGCGATAAACGTTTTGATCCACGGCACCCTTGAATTATATTGTTACCATATATTCATATTATGGTTTTGTAAATATGCAATCGTTTAGATACAGTTTATGACACGCGGGTAAACTTGAGAGAATATCTGTTTCCATTTGACTGAAGACTGAAAATAACTCCAGCATTCCTATTCTAGGGGGACATTCGCCAAAAAAAAACATTGCAACGGGACGCATGTACAAACCTATAGATCTGCCATTTTTGGCAAAGAGATTTGGAGCCAGTTACACGACCACCTCACACTAAAGTTAAATCTTAGACTAGTTATAGCTTAAATGGCTTTTACATCAAACCATTTAAGCTATAATTAGGCTAAGTTTGAACTTAGTGCGAGTTGGTGCACCTGACTCTTGGTGTAGATTGAAAAAGAAGTACAGTGCAACTCGCAAGTGGTTAAACCTGAAGTGATATTGATCAATTCCAAATATTATCCAGTGATTTCGGGGCACCCAGCTGGGCTTTGTGCCACGGCAGACGGTCTATAGGGTATTTGACGTGCCAGACAGCACCCACTTTAAGAAGGGGGTGATATGATGGAGGGGAAAGGAACTGGTTGGAATAACGTGTTCCTTCCACGCGCTACGACGTCCAACCAGGGAAACTCCCCCCTGTCAGGTGTAAAGGAGCAACTTGGACACTCAGGCATGAAGGAAGCATGAGTTCAAGTCCGTTGCTCTCCCCTTGTCCCCCATATATGGGGACTAGGTTGGTGGAGGGTGTGTAGAGCCCAGGATCACATTAGATGATTGACACAGGGGTGAAAAATGGGTTACAAAATCGTGGGATAAAAAATATATTTTAAAAAAAAAAGAAAAAGAAGGGGGTGATGGTGAGGTTTCAGAGCTTTACGTAAGAACGAAATCGGAGCTACAGCCATTCTTCTTCCACCATGCGGGGGGGGAGGGGGGGGACGACATGTTTCATTCCAGTGGGCAAACATCTCAATCCATCACCCAATGTAAGCGCCTGCAGGGAGGAGGCTCAGAATGAACGAATGCGTCCAAAGAAAACGACAAAAGTGTGTTAATTCCCCCCCCCTCGCATCGCATGCCTATCTGGGACACAGCGTCCACACCCTCTACTTAACCCATTCTGACCTGAGATCAGATTCTAAAAATGTCTTCTACATCCTGACAGTTTTCTGAAAAAGCTATGTTTCTATGTCAGTCGTTCTTCGGTTTTTCAAAAATAGCAGACCTACAAGCTCGTAGCGCGCCACTCGGTGGCGCGCTACGAGCTTGTAGATCTGCTATTTTTCAAAAGCTAAAGCATAGCATAATGCTAACACCAAAAAGGGGTTCCCGCCCAGAATGGATTAAGACTCTTTTTAACCCATATAATACAAGCCAGGGCCGCACGACGGCTCTGAAACCGCCGTGTTCGTTCGCGGTGAACGGAGTGGGAGATTTCTCTAGGCTCTTCATGTGTGTTTTGGTGGTGTGTGGCGTGGCGGGGGAGGGGAGGGGGAGGGGGGGGGAGGGTGGTCAGGGCAGAACTTGTGTGGCGGTTAATTCCAGTGGTAGAAATTAAATACAGTACACTTGTTGCTCCAGTACTGTACTTAACTACTTACTGCACTTGCTATGGCTGCACTTTCTTAGCACTTGACCTAGGCCTTGGTGACCGTGTAGACTCATGCAAAGGTTCAAATGTAATTTAACCCATTCTGACCTGAGATCAGATTCATACAAGGTTTCCACAGGACACACACTGGTCTGATTAACCCATTCTGACCTGAGATCAGATTCTAAAAATGTCAGTCGTTCTTCGATTTTTCAAAAAATAGCAGACCTACAAGCTCGTAGCGCGCCACTCGGTGGCGCGCTATGACCTTGTAGATCTGCTATTTTTCAATAGCTAAAGCATAACATGATGCTTACACCAAAATGGGTTCCCGTTCAGAATGGGTTAAATGCATGCGCAGCATGTCATTTAGAGACAGATGCTAGGCTACGTTCATATTGTTTGTCTGGTATCCTATAGTTTCAAATATGCCATTTTGATATAGTCCAGCGATTCCCAAACTTTTCAGGAGGAGAGGTTAGAGACGTTTGCCCGGGCCGGCCGGCACCCAAATAGTGAAAATAGCAGATCATACACAAGACTACACACACTGTGTCGCTTCCCGTCGTGTTGTGAGTTTGTTGTAGATCGGCTATTTTCAATACTATTTTTATTTTATTCTTTTGGTGGCATTTCTTAAGATTTTTTTTGTTTGTCTTAACGTTTATTTATATTTAAAATGTACAAAACATCACGACCCATACAAATTTAGACTTTAGACTGATGCTGATGTTCTTGGTTGACCTGTAAACCTAAGCACTGTCTCATGCTTATAAAGTCTGCTAAAAATACCTACAGTACATTGAAAAATGTGCTTAGTATACAATATATCTATCTATCCATCCATCCATCCATCCATCCATCCATCCATCCATCCATCTACCTACCTACCTGCCTACCTATCTATCTATCTATCTATCTATAAGCTCACGATGCATCACGATGTGTCGTAGGCATGTAGATCTGGTATTTTTGAGAACATTTGACCCAAAAAAAGAAAGAATATTTTCACTTTCTTTATAATGCAGTATTCTAGGCCTAAGCTAAGCACATGATTGAAACAGATGGTCCCTTGTGGAGCCCCTGATTGGAATTAGCTGGAAGTCGTTAAGATAGCATAACTGGATTTGCTCTAAAGTGACATTTTGAATTGAGGACTTTCACTTTTTTAACCCATTTTGGGCGGGAACCCTTTTTGTTGTTTTATGTTATACTTTAGCCATTTAAAAATAGCAGATCTAACAAGCTCATAGGGCGGCACAGAGTGCCGCGCTACGAGCTTGTATAGATGTGAAAATGTGAAAAGCTTGTAGACAGCTTGAAAATGTGTTGCGAACTTTGGATATTATATTCTTTCAGAGCGAACGTTTTAAACTCAAATCTTTGCTTCTGGGAGGGGGGGGGGGTCCAGGAACAACATATTTTCAGCCGAATACATAGATTGTCGGGGACCTTGACATTGAAAACGGTTGAGTACCACTGACATAAAAACATAGGTTTTTCAGAAAATCTTTCTTTTTAGAATCATCCTCTGCAGGTCTAAATGGGTTAACACAGTATCTAATGCCTGGTTCCAAGTTCATGTGGTAGACGGTAGGGGAGACCGGGGTCAAAAGAACCATGCACTTTCTGAGGGGCACTATAGGCCCATCCAATGCCTGACGTCATGCCAAGTCTACAGTATTTTATGGACTTGTAACGTTTGTTTAGGGCACTATAAAACGTGACGTCATGTGGCAGCCCAGTCTATGGACTTTAAACAAACATTACACCGCAGGGGCCCCTCACAACACACGAGTGTGATGCTTTGAGGATGAGGAGCACAACAAGCCCCTCCAATACCTGGCCTTTGAAGATGGCAGCCGAGTCTATGGGAGTCTTTCTGCTTGTTTAGACTTTAGAGCATAGTTTACCAATCTTAACCCAGTTTGGGGCGGGAACCCCTTTTGGTGTTAGCATCATGTCGTGCTTTAGCTATTGAAAAAAAGCAGATCTTCAAGCTCGTAGCGCGCCACTTGTAGGTCTGCTATTTTTGAAGAATCGTGAAAAGTGACAAAGTGTTTGAGAACGACTGACATAGAAAAACTGCTTTTTCAAGAAAACAGTCAGGATTTAGAAGACATTTGCAGAATCGTTCCCAGGTCAAAATGGGTTAAGGACTACGGTTATAGCTGGAGTGAACATGTATTTTGTGAGAGGTCTCACACATGTCCTCCAATTGAATGCATGAGTCAAGCAAAAACGCAGTGGTACTTTTGTCCCAACTAGTCAAGGACAATAGCTTTACTTTGGTCCCGACATGCCTGTCGGGACCAAAGTGCCATTAGTCAAACAAAAGTATAAGGTCTAGCTAACCGTGTGAAGTGAGGGGGCACTGTCTTATGACCATACCTCATTCTGGGCACAAATCTACATTTGTGTCCTCACTTTTATCTTCAAACTAACCCGGAAAGCTGCATGCAGGGCACAGCGAAAACAAGTTCCAGTGGTTGGAGGCCCTTCCTTTTGGGGTGTGTGTGTGTGTGTGTGTGTGTGTGTGTGTGTGTGTGTTGGGGGAGGAGGGGGGTGTCAGGTATGGCATGGGCATGGTGGTTGTGCTGTTAATTCATGTCTGTTTACTTTTGGTGTGTGTGTCTCTGTGCGTCTCCGTGTGTGCGTGTGCGACGTACGTGCATGTGTGTGTGTGTGTGTGCGCCGTGGGGGAGGTCTCAGGCCCCGGTCGGTTGTTGTGGTGTTAACTGTCTACTTTAATCCCAGTTTACTGCGGCCGCAAACAAACTGTGCTCTGGCTAAACGACGGCCTCGGTCTCTGGAAACCCCAACGCTTCACGTTTACATCCCACCCATCCTGCTCCGCTCCGCTCAGAGCCCCCAGACCAGACCGCAGGCCGCGGCCCGCGGGCGGCCCGCGGCGGGCCACATGCAACCCCACTAATTACACACTCCACCCGGCGGTGCACCGCGCTGGTACGGTTCTCTCTCTCTCGCTCGCTCACTCTCTCTTCCTCTTTCTCCCTCTCTCACTCTCTCTTCCTCTCTTCCTCTCTCTCTCGCTCTCTTCCTCTCTCTCAACATTTTACAAGTGTTGCCAAAGCACAATCACAAATATCTCTCTCTCTCTCTCTCTGACACTATCTCTCTTTGCCCTGCCCCTCTCTCCCCTGTCTCCCTATCTCTCTCTCTCTCCCCTGTCTCCCTATCTCTCTCTCCATCTCTCTCTCCAGGCACTATATCTGCCTGCCTCTCAATTTGATTCAAAGGATCTTTATTGTCATGAGAAAACAAAACATACATTTACATTGCTAAAGAAGCGAAAGTGAAACAAAAACAACAGTTAAATAGGGGGCTATAAAATACAAATGGGACTGAATAAGAGTGTAAACAGAGCTGTGTTACATTGAGACTTAGAGGGAACTATTAATGGACTATAATCTTACAAGCTTGGTATAAACTTTTTATCATCTTCCTCTCTATCTCTATAGTCTCTCTCTCTCTCTCTCTCTCTCTCTCTCATCCACTAATATCTCCTTCTCTCTATATATATCTGTTCAATAACAAATTCTCTCCAACATACATACATACATTCTCCCTCTCTCTCTTTCTCTCTCTCTCCCTCTCTCTCTCTCCGTCTCCACTGCCACACTAGACTACACAATTATGCCCCCCCAAAAAAACCCACAGACAAAGGCCTCCATGGCCCCGACACAACAGGGTCGCTCGGGCCGAAGTAACGACCCCCTACCCCGGGCTCCACTGGCCGCTACAGTGACACATTGGAGAGAATACACCCACAGTCACGAAGGGAGAGAGGGAGAGGGAGAGAGAGAGAGAGAGAGAGAGAGAGAGAGAGTTACAGAATCCGCCCAGAGAGAAACTCCAAAACCTCTCATGCCCTCGGGGTGAATTCCATCACAGCCGTGCAGGTCAAAACTATATCCAACTAATAATAGCCTAATAAAATATATAGCATATAATAATAATAATAATAATAATAATGTGAATATGAATTATAACAAGGCTTATTATAATTAGGCAATAGGCGAATTATTAAGATTATTAGTATTAATAGTATAGTATTTTTTGATGAATTGAACATGGTGGACCCTCTTGTAAACAATTAGTATCCTAATGCTTAATTGGGTCGTCCACTCACAGTTAACAGTCTTTGTATTGAGTTTGTGCTTGAAATGTAGGCTACTGTAATGCTGCAAACTGTTAATAAATATTTCAATTAAATCAATCAAAAAAGGTAGTATTATGAAAGGTTATTGTCTACAGAGTTGGTGTGTCGTGTTGGACTGGATGATTGATTCCTCGACACGTGTCGCAGAGAGGTGACACAAGCCAATGAAGCCGTTTGAATGGAGCCAACATTTCACGACACGCAACCGTGTAAAAAAAAGCGTGCGCGTTAATTGTTAACAAACCAGATCCATTAAGCACTAGTGGTGACTATTGTGTGACGCGTGTGTGTGCGTGCGTGCGTGCCTGCCTGCTTGTGTGTGTGTGTGTCAAGGACATAGCCTTCTAAAAGTTCTAAAGTAGACATTTCATTTAGAGCCCATGAATGTACAGAGTAAAGTCTCCCGGATCATTGTATGCCTCCCAGAGGATTTTGCAGATTTTATCTCGATTCTCTCCACGCGTCGGTTGTTACTTTAGGAGGTGACAAGAGAAGCGACTATCGCGGTTCGACAGACATGATAAGGAAGGCACTGTTGTCCCAAAACCAGACTTAATCCACTACTAAAATACAGTAAATAAATGAGGAAAAACACCCCGTAGAAGATCGGGTTTTTTTTGGGGGGGGGGGGGGGGGGGGGCTAATCGATCCTCCTCCACTGAACTCATGATCATTCATGATTGATGATAGGCTACGAGGTGTCCAAAGTTTAGCCTAAAACAAAACCCACACGATTGATTGAAACACATGCTTGAACACAGCAGATAATACCATGAGTGATGAGTAATGTCATGACCACCACAGCCTAAAGATTTAGACTCCCGTAGATGTCAGAATCGATCAAAATGCATCTCCGAGTCGAGAGAGTCTATAAATCTTTAGGCTGTAACATGAGCACAAAGTTCCACCACAACAACACTTCTACACGGCTGTATAGTTATGGACTGGTGGTCACTTCATGGTCAGAAAGAATCGTAGAAGAATGAACAGTTCAAAGTGTTTGTATTTTATAGCCCATACCTGATGACAACAGCGAGCCTCATGCTGCCGATGATGGGGTGTCTTAAAATGTCGCGGTTGAAATAATTACGTCCAGTAGTAGAACACTTTTTTTACAATATCCCCCCCGTTCCTCCTCGAACTGCACCGCGGTGTGTGTATGTGTGTGTGTGAGTGAGTGTGAGCGTGTGTATGTTTGCGTGTGTGTGTAGCCTCCCACAAAAACACTGTGGTGATGGAACAGAGTGAGAGAGAGAGAGAGAGAGAGAGAGAGAGAGAGAGAGAGAGAGAGAGAGAGAGAGAGAGAGAGGTGTTTCCTTGGCGTGGTCTTGTCTCTCCGCTGCACTCCAGTACTCTCTCTCTACTTGCACCCCCACCCCCAAATTCTCTCTCTGTGACTCTCTCTCTCTCTCTTCCCTCTGTTTACAATTCCACTCCCCCCCCCCTCCTTCTCTCTCTCTCTCTCTCTCTCTCTCTCTCTCTCTCTGTGGTTTTGGCTAGATCGAGGAAGTCCTCTTGTAGGCTACTTAAGTTTGGATTTCAGTCCTCTCTCCTGTTGTACCATTGAACCAATTTGTACTGGTGGTGTGACAGTGGAGGGGATACGGAATATGGACAGATTACACAGCCTCTCTATCTCTCAGTCACAGTCTCTCTCTCTCTCTCACACACACACGCACATACACGCACACGCACGAGCGTGCGCGCACACACGCACACGTGTGCACACACACACGCACGCACACAACAGTTTCTGGCCCCTGACTAAGCTATAATAACTTTCAGAGGAGCTTTCTCAGTTACACAACAAGACAGAAGAATGGTTTATTGTACTTTGCGCACATTCGCACGCAAGCACACACAGGCGCACGCACACACTCATGCACGCACGCACGCACGCACACGCACACACGCACACACACACACACACACACACACACACACACACACACACACACGACTACAACCTCAACAACACCATGGCTACTACAACACAACCATGCAGACGCAGAAGGGGCGATCATTTAACATAATGTGCCTCTCCCTCCCGGCCTGGCGGAGATATGATGACAACATCCCCATTGACTCCGTCTCTAATCCTGTGCTGACACCGTGGCAGTGACAAAGAGACCGGCTGGCCGCCTGGCTGTCATACTGGAAGTGGAAGTCAGCAACACACACACACACACACACACACACACACACACAGAGCTACAGACTGACGTCCGACACACACACACACACACACACACAGAGCTACAGACTGACGCCCAACACACACACAGAGCTACAGACTGACGCCCGACACTTGGTTGGTGGGTGGGTGGGTGGGTGGGTGGGCGGGCGGGCGGCGGGCCCGCTGCAAAACACGTCTAGTCGGCATCATCTGTTTTCAGTGCTAAGATCTATTCTGTCACCAGGCAGCCCCGCCCCCTATACCAGGGCCCAGGAAATGATTCCCCGTTCATTTTCCTCATAGACATTTCAAAAAGGATTTATTTAAAGACCTTTTAAGCCTCGATCGTACAAAGCCAACTCATGTTGTGACAAATCATGACAGTATAAACACAATGTTTTGGGGCCAAACAAAGAATTAGAAAGAAGGAAGAAAGAAAACGGCAGGTTACAACACTTTTTTGTTGTTGTTTTTATTCTTTGTAATTCTTTGTTTGGTCCAAAATATTGTGTTTGTTGTCATGAGTTGTCACGACTCGAGTTGGCTTTGTACGACACTTAATGTGTGTGTGTGTGTGTGTGTGTGTGTGTGTGTGTGTGTGGGGGGGGGGGGGGGCGGACAGACATACCAAACAGCATGCAGGGCAAAAGTCAAAGACTGACCGACTCTACTACTGTAGTGGAAATATTGAAAAGATAAATGTGTACCGAAAGAAATGGGCGTGGCCTACAGGCTACATGTGGAGTTGCGTCATGATCCATGGGAATGCAGTGGAATGTTGGACATACTTTACATATACAGTACGAGGTCAAGGGTTACTGGGTTAGGCCCATTATCGCCCATGGGCCAATACGTGATGAGGCCTCCAAACATTTGGGGTGGAGATTCTTCCTGCAGGTCTGGGAGTGTGTGTGTGTGTGTGTGTGTGTGTGTGTGTGTGTGTGTGTGTGTGTGTGTGTGTGCACGTCGTTTGGCCCAGCAGTGTCCTGGGATTGGCTGTCCACAAACTGACAGACAGACAGTGTACAGGGTTTGATGAGGTCAGATCAACATTATGGAATGTCATAACAGCTCAGCTCCATATATGGAGATCTAAGGGTGGCAGCAGAGGGAGTGTCTTTCTTGAGTGTACAGGGTTTGATGATGTCTGACCATGTATGGAGTGTGTCTTGAGTGTGCAGGGTTTGATGGGCTCAGATCAACATATGGAATGTCAGAACAGGTCAGCTCCATATACGGAGATCTAAGGGTGGCAGCGGGGGCAGTGTCTTCAGTGTACAGGGTTTGATGGGGGCCCAGGTAGGGGGTGGCAGTGGGGGCAGTGTCTTCAGTGTACAGGGTTTAATGAGGGCCCAGGTAGGGTGGCAGAGGGGGCAGTGTGTTGAGTGTACAGGGTTTGATGAGGGCCCAGGTAGGGTGGCAGAGGGGGCAGTGTGTTGAGTGTACAGGGTTTGATGAGGGCCCAGGTAGGGGGGGGCAGAGGGGGCAGTGTGTTGAGTGTACAGGGTTTGATGAGGGCCCAGGTAGGGTGGCAGAGGGGGCAGTGTGTTGAGTGTACAGGGTTTGATGAGGGCCCAGGTAGGGAGGCAGAGGGGGCAGTGTCTTCAGTGTACAGGGTTTGATGAGGGCCCAGGTAGGGAGGCAGAGGGGGCAGTGTCTTCAGTGTACAGGGTTTGATGAGGGCCCAGGTAGGGGGTGGCAGGGGGGGCAGTGTGTTGAGTGTACAGGGTTTGATGAGGGCCCAGGTAGGGTGGCAGTGGGGGCAGTGTCTTCAGTGTACAGGGTTTGATGAGGGCCCAGGTAGGGCCATGCCTTCATTTTCAGGCCTGTTGTTGAGAACTCTATAGTTTTCTCCGGCTGCCGGGCGCGGCTGCACTAATAACTTTGGGACGGGCCCGTCTAGAGTTTAAATGGACAGGTGTCAGTCAAAAGGGAGACAGTTTCAACAACAGAAAAGTGTTGATGACGGTCTAAGGACCAAAATATCCACTCTCTTATTTGGATCCATGTTTTTACCCAAAGCCGATTTGTTTTTTAATTCAATAGTGTCTTCAAAAGATCAGACTTGGCAATGTTGTTGTTTTTCTGACAATGCACAAAAATGAGAAACGTTTCGCAGACATTTTTAATAATGCCAGTTCAGCTAGAAACACCCCCGCGCGCACACACACACACACACACAGTTACCAGAATTGCTCAAATAGACCCAGGAGATAAAACCACTTCTGAGGGGAGTTTTGTGTGAGCGCATGTGTGTGTGTGTGTGTGTGTGTGTGTGTGTGTGTGTGTGTGTGTGTGTGTGTGTGTGTGTGTGTGTGTGTGTGTGTGTGTGTGCACGCTCACCGCTCGTGTATGTGAGAGAGAGAGAGATCTGGAGTGATATCATTCCCACAGGGCAGATGTGCTGTGATGTAGTGTGTCATTACATAAACAACCCCCCCTCCCCCCCACAACCACACACACACACACACACACACACACACACACGGTGTCACTGCAGTTTTACCCACATACCTGTGGGGGTCCATTTCACCAGAGAATAGCAGATCTACAAGCTCACAACGAATCACAACACGAAGTCACCGTGAGCTTGCAAGATCGGTTATTCCGGGTCGAATGAATGAATGGCTGCAGGGTGTCGGGCTACAAGGGGTTAACCTGCTGTGTGAGACATTAAGTAGAGCTGTGTTATGTTGTTAGATGCTGGTCAGATGCTACCAGAAGACCGGAGGCGTAATCCCATGCACACACACACACACACACACACACACACACACACACACACACACACACACACACACACACACACACACACACACACACACACACACACACACACACACACACACACACACACACACACACACACACACACACACACACACACACACACACACACACACACACACACACACACACACTATATAATAGGATTGTGTTTGTGTTCGTAAATTCATTCATTCCCTCATCCAATCATATATTCATTCATTCATTTATTTCATCTTGCAATCTTTGTTCATTTCAGTTATACCGTATATTCAGAGTGGGTTTGCTCGTTTCACTTTTACACAAAAAAATAAAAGGAATAAAGGAAAGTTTTAGTTCAGTTTCAGGTCAACACATAGCCTAGCCTCGGAGACCACAAGAGTTTTAACACATAGGCCTAAAAACCTTGAACTAATTTGATTGAAAGAAAGAATGAAAGAAAGAAAGAAACCGGGTGAATGAGGGAGTGTGAAAGAGAGAGGGGGAGGGAGGGAGGGAGGGAGAGGTGATTTGTCTGCCAGGGAGAGTCAATATTTACCCATTCCACTGAAACGTATGGCAGGGCCTCAAAGCCATGTGCACGCATGTGTGTGTGTGTGTGTGTGTGTGTGTGTGTGTGTGTGTGTGTGTGTGTGAGAGATGTTTATGTGCACAGTGGTGGAGTATCAATACTGCAATAGAGAAGTACTCCGTTACAAGTATACAAGTCTGGAAGTAAAAATGTACTTGAGTAAAAGTGCAAATGTATTGGCATCAAAATGTATACTTAAACTATACCTAAAGTAAAAGCACTCGTTGTAATGTAGGTAATAATATGTCCCAAATCTTTTGAAAATAGCAGATCTGCATGCAAGCTCACAATGCATTGTGAGCTTCGGCTATTTTCAAATGGCCCGAAATGTGGGTGGTTATTAATCTATGTTTTGTAATCATAAAAAAACAGTTTTAAAATCCAATTAAAAAAGTACAGTATGTGATAGGGAGGATGACTGATTGAAGCAGTCAACTCAGGCCAGGTGTGACTGCTTAAATCAGCCATCCTCCCTCTCACACAGTATACTCAATTAAGTAAATGTACTTATACCGTAGTTACCACTCACTGCGTGTGCGTAGGTGTAGGCGTGTGTGAATGTGAATGAATGTGGGATGTGATCTAACCTGAGGTGTGTTACTGATGTGGGATCAACAGAGTAGAGTGTGTGCGTGCGTGCGTGCGCGCGCGTGCGTGCGTGTGTGTGTGTGTGTGTGTGTGTGTGTGTGTGTGTGTGTGTAATGTGTGTGTGTGTGTAATGTGTGTGCGTGTGCGTGTGTGTGTGTGTGTACTCCTGGAGACAGGGCTAGAGTGTGTTTATTTTCCAGCAGGTGTGAACCAACAGCACATGGGAGGAGGGAGGAAGTCCTCCGACTTTAAAACCACTTCAAACCCCCGTGTGTGTACACTCTGTTTACTGGAGTCCCACAGGGACCTGTGATAGGCCACCTCCTTTTCCCGTTCTACACTGACTTGTCGTGTTGTGACGCAACTTGGGAAAGTTTTGTTGCAACCCTTTCATTTTAATGTCATAATTATGAAAAGGAGATAAATCTTGTATACACTGACTCCCTTAATCCTTATTACAGTTCCATTGTTAAATAAAAAAATGAAAAGTGATGCCTCATGCAGAGTACGGGAGAAACTGGAGTATAGGCGCCGTGGGACTTTACTGTACAAATATGAATTGTAATCGTTGGAATGGCAGTTTCGGTCCAATACAGTAAGTCCCGAAATACCCATAATGTGTCTCAAAGAATATCACTCAAGGAGTCTGAGCTTTAAGCTCAAAACCACACCAAAGGGTCGGGTTGGGAAAAAATGGGGTTTTTTTTCAGCTATTGAAAAATAGCAGATCTACAAGCTCATAGCGCGCCACCGAGTGGCACGCTACGAGCTTGTAGGTCTGCTATTTTAGAAAAATCGAAGAACGACTGACATAGAAACATAGCTTTTTCAGAAAACTGTGAGGATGTAGAAGAACATTTTTAGAATCTGATCTCAGGTCAGAATGGGTTACGGTAAAACCACACCAGTGCAACTCCTTGCAACTCAATGAGTTACATTGGTGTTAAAAAGTGTTTTGTCCTGACCCGACCCTTTGGTGTGGTTCTGTCCTGACCCGACCCGAACCTTTGGTGTGGTTTGGGCTTCAGACTTCAGGTTGTGAACCGTACTGCTCAATACGGTGTGACGTCATCATGCTTATGTCACAGAGTTATATTATTATATATAAATGTGACCAACGACATTTATGCATTCAGGCGGTTATACGCAGCTCAAAGCGCCCACTTCAAGTGTAACCTAACCCTGCATCAGAGCTCACACACACACATGCACACACACACACACACACACACACACACACACACACACACACACAACATGACTGCAGGAACAAATCATGTAAAGTTAATGTTGCTAAGGATTGCAAATTGTTGTTTCAAATTTCAATTGAGTTAAAATCCAAATGTTTAAGTATTGTGTTTAGACAGTTTTAGCTTGAGTTGTTGTGCAAAGTTAAGTCTTTACTCTAGACAAGTTAATATACGACAAGTTAATATACAGGCTCCTGGGGACTCACTGGGCCGGTGGTGTCGACATCATAGCTTTCCCTGAAGTGGTGCAGGTTGACCCGAGACCTGGCAACTTCCTCCTACATCCAACAGGACCCCCGAGACATCCCACAGGACCCCGAGACAATCATGGCTCCGACTGAAGACGAAGACGACCACGGATACAACCTGGCTGACAGGAATAAAACAACAACACTGGAACAGAGACACAGCACGTGTAAGGCCATGGTACAGTACGCCATGACATTCAGTCCACACGCTAAACAGCTGCTGGGAGCCATGGAGGGTTCGGGGTGTCCGCTGTCGCTCGGCCGCGGCGTGTCCTGTGAAGACTGCGTGGAGAAGAGGTCGCCGTGGCACGGCTACTTCACGCCGCGCTCCGCCGGAGTGGTCATCTGTCAGAACAACATCCGCAGCCAGACGCAGGTGAACCGCACGGTGGTGCACGAGCTCACGCATGCCTTCGACCACTGCCTGGGACGCGTGGACTGGAAGAGTCTGAAACACTTGGCCTGTGCCGAGGTCCGGGCGTACAACCTCAGCGGGAGGTGTTTCACCCAGGAGTGTGTCCAGAGGTGGGCCGTGACCAACATGGGCGCGGCCACCAAAGAGATGGCGGAGAAAGCCGTGGCCGAGGTGTTGGACACGTGCCTCAGTGACCGCACGCCGCTCGGCCCGACTCCTCCGCACGGCGAGGAGAAGAACGCCTTCAGAGAATTATGAGAGCGTCTTTAATGCACAGCGTTGAGCATGTTGACTGGAAACACTGCTACACCAGTGGGTCTCAATAGGGGTCTATAGGTCGTCTCCCACTGCTCCCATTAGAACCTCCTCTTTGGCCTTTTACATGACACTGACTCCATCTTCAGCATCCTTCTCTAGGTTTAAGGCAAGGCACGTTCATTTGTATAGCACATTTAAACAAGGAGGCAATTCTTCATGTGAAAAGGCTCAAGGTTCAAAAAAGTTTGACAGTCCACAAAAGCAGATTTTTGCTAACGCAGTAGCACTTACTATGAGACCTAGCAGATCATGTCTGTCTGTGTGTCTGTCCCCCTTTTGTGCCCATATATGGAGCTGAGTGATTTGACTCAGCCATAACCAATCAGCCAATCACAAACAAATCACTCAGATCCATATATGGGCACAAAAGCGGGACAGACAGTTGCGTTCGCTTCCCGCGTTTGCGCGTCTTACTGGTTGTATTATATTTACCTCCTAAAGTGCAGGTTAATTCACAGTGCAGGCCCGGCCGGACAAGAATAATAGTTCAAAAAGAAGCACTGGCCAAAACAAAGCTCCAGATATAACAGAGCCGAATAAACACTTGTATTGGCAGTTAAAGAAAACGAAACAAACCAGGAGGTGAAGAATGTTCGGCGACCACCTTTTTTTCCACTGACGAAAACTAAATAAAAACTAAGCTACAATTTCGTCAACAAATGCAAACTAGACAAAAATGTCAGATTGGTTATTTTAAGCATGCCACCACGTATGAAATCAATCAAGTCAAGGCCCGGCAAAATACATTTTAATCCAACTACGGTAAATCAACTGGCCCATTAGCATCTTGGGATAATAAGTATTGTACTTAAGCATTATTATGTCATAATTTATCTATTGAAAAATAGCAGGCACCGAGTGCCGCGCTATCAACTTAGTTGTAGGTCTGCTATTCTTTTTTTAATCGTGAAAATGTGTTGCAAAACCTTTGAATATAATTATATTCTTTCAGAGCAAACGTTGGCCAATTACGTACATACATATATATATATTTAGGGGTCCTTGACATGAAATATGGAGCACCACAGATACAGAAACATGAGTTATTTCAAAAAACTGTCAGAATACTATCAGAAGACATTATTTTTTTTAACCCATTTTGGGGCGATAACCCCTTTTGGTGTTAGCATTATGTTATGCTTTAGCTATTTAAAAATAGCAGATCTACAAGCTCGGTGGCGCGCTACGAGCTTGTAGGTCTGCTATTTTTTGAAAAATCGACTGACGTAGAAGACATTTTTATAGAATCTGATCTCAGGTCAGAATGGAAAACTGTCAGGATGTAAGAAGACATTATCTCAGGTCAGAATGGGTTAAATTTCGACATCAGGCCTGGATGGGGCCTTTCCCACCACTGCATACAGTGGGTGGTCTGGGAGAGGAGGGGCCGGGGGGGGGGGGTGTTGTTGCCTAGCTGCTGTGGACTCGTATGATCTGGGATCCCGTGGGTGTTTGTTATGTCTATGTTCTTGTTTATGTTTGTTTATATAATGTGGTTCTTAAATCTGCTCACATCGCACACATTTCCCAGTTTGGGACATGATGATAATAAACCTGACCTTAGTTGACAGATTGGTAGCACTTTAATTAATCAACACGTAAATACAATTATGTGGTTTATAAATTAGCAAATGTGATTAACATGATGTCATATCAATGATCACGTCAGCAAGAGGACAAACAGTGGCTGGAAAAAGTACTCACAAGTTGCACTTAACCCATTTTTGGTGGGAACCCCTTTTGGTGTTTTAATTATGTTGTGCTTTAGCTGTTAGCAGATCTACAAGTTCATAGCACGCCACCGAGTGGCGCGCTATGAACTTGTAGGTCTGCTATTTTTTTAAACCACTGACATAGAAACATGGGTATTTCAGAATTTAGAATTTAATTTCGACGTCAGGCCTGCTCTACTGCAAATACTCCATTACAAGTAAAAGTAAGTATTGGCATCAAAATGTATTTAAAGTACCAAAAGTAGAATGTATACTCACTATGCAGAATGTCCCATTTGAGTTTTCAAATGTATACAAATATTTAGAAAAAAATGTGTCGCATCGCGACGCATTGTGAGCTTGTAGATCTGCTTTTTTCAAATGGCCCGAAATGTAGGACTGAAGTGGTTAATGTATGTTTTGTAATATCAATAATCAAAGTAGTAACTAATGTTTTTTTAAATAAATGTAATGGAGTAAAAGTACATTATTTGCCTCTGAGATTGTAGTGCACTAGAAGTAAAAGTATAATAAAGTATAAATACCTCAAAATTGTACTGAGGTATTAAGTCCTTCACTGTATTCAAAAGTACAGTACTTGAGTAGATGTACTCAGTTACTTCACACCACTGCAAACAAACAGGCAGGGGGAGGAGCTACAGCTGAGAAGATGACGGCTGAGGGTCAATAGGTCGAGGCGACCTATTGACCTAGGAGATTAGGAGAGGAGTGAGGAAGGAAGGAAGGAAGGAAGGAGGGGGTATCTCTGGGTGGAGGCGCTCTTCCAGTCAGTCGGACATTAAGGACATCTCGTCATAGAATGACTGGAAAGTCAATTAATTCATTTAGCCTAAACGCTTTAAACAATCCCAAATGAAAGGAATTAGATTTCCCTAATAGGGCGTGATTTATCTGCTGATGAAATGGACTCCTGGAAATGTCTTTTAATTGGGTTTTTCTGTCTGCGACTGTGTTTTTAATTACTGTCTGTCTGTCTGTCTGTCTGTCTGTTTGTCTGTCTGGGCCAGCTGTCCCTCCGATAATCGATTCTGATTATGTTTTATATGTTGTATAATCATCACACACTCGCAGATCTATCTCCAAGCTCACGTGCAGGGAGGGGTTTATTTACCCCTTTTTATTTTTTTACTATTTTTTAAATGTTCTTTGGAAAATGTCAAACTTTGTATACAGCAATGCATTGAAGAAAATGTAAAATCTTTCATTGTATTTTCTATCAGCATGTACTTTTGAATACTTCATTAACTCATTTTAACTCATAGTAATATTTCGCATTGTTCCGGACATGACCGATATATGCCACAATCAGAGGTCGCGTTAGTTAGACATTTTGACTGATATCTTATGACAACTGCCGGAAAATATAAATCCTTCCATGACATCCTGACCGGTTGACAATGACATGGCAGTTCATTATAATTATTATCATCGCAAAATATGTGTATTGAACAGTCAATCATTATCAGTTAAAATGACACTTTTAACGAGAAGGCACTTGTAAATAAAGTCACCACGTTGTCCTATCACAAACTAACAACAATGCACGCACAATATTTCAAACCCTTTCTTAAAATTAAAGCAATAAGAAGAACTAGAAATGTGCAATTCTGGGAGATTGCATAAGTTGCACTGATGCGAGTGGCGAGGATCCACTGGGAACTAAATTCCACTATCCCATTTATATTATAAAGCGTAAGATGTGAAGCATGACGACAGCGACAACAGACGCTCGACCAAAAAGCTTCACTTTTCTGTCGTGCAAAAGTTAACAAAAAGCAGGTTCACTTTGCTGGCAAAACATTCTCAGACGGAGAACGTGGTTGGTTGGTTGCCTCCTGTAATACATTTGACCAGACTGTATAAGTAAGATGCTGTCAGTGTCATACAGTATGTCATCTCTCTCTATAAATGCATCTCTGTGTGTATGTACAGTACGTGCGTCTGTAATCAAAGTCAAAGTCGTACGATGTGTCACACACATTACCGCCATTGAATTTTTTTAATCCACATTAAAAAGATGGTTGGCCGAAAACATGTCCTAATAACTGACTTTTATAGTGTAGAATAGATAAATGGCACAAATAAAAAAATAAAAAAATAAATATGGGAAAAAAATAAAATAAATCGAGTTTTATTGGTCAGTTTTTATGAATTTTGTCCTGTTTTTGTGTTTTTGTTTTATGTTTGTTTTTTGCCTCCTGTTTTTGTCTGTATTGTACTTTATTGTCTGTTGCTCCCCTTCCCCTTTCCCCAAGAGGACCACAATGGAAACAAGCCTAACGGCTTTCTTGTGACTTTATCCTTTTGAAAATATATTTTTCAATAAAGTATTCAATCAATCAATCAATCTCTTGGAGCGTTTGAGCTGCAGCCGTGCCGCACTCCGGAATCATTTGATGAGTAGATTTGACCCCCCCCCCTCCCCCAATCCAACCCATTGATGCTGAGTGCCAAGCATTGATGCATTGGGTTCTCATCTGTACAGTCTTTTGTACTGTATGACCCGGCCGGGGATCGAACCCCCGACCTCCCAGTTTCAGGGCGGACACTCTTAACCACAAGGCCACTGTCTGGCCTTGAAGCCAGCGACGTTCCACACCCCCACAGGGAGTGTGCAGTGTGTCCGGTGTCGAGTTCATCCCGTCGGAATGCCACCACAAAAACCTCTGCCCGCCCCGGGCTCTGGACCTGATCACCCCTATATGTTGTAGCCCCCAAACTATGGAACGCACTCCTCCCCTCCCACGTCAAATTGGCCCCGGCCCTCCATCGAGACTTTTAAATCTGGCCTAAAGACCCACCTCTATACCTTGGCTTTTAACCCCGCTTGAGTTCCTTCGGTCCTACATGTATATGTTTTGTCTCACTGTGATGCTGTTGTTTTTCTGTAATGTGTCTCAGTTGTTTTCACTGTCTGTACTTTGTTTTCTCGCTGTAGTTATTCTGTGTGGTAGCTTTAGTGCATTCGTTTATATTTTTCTCCTGTACAGCACGTTGTAAACTCTGAGTTTTGAAACGTGCTATATAAATAAAGTGGATTGGATTGGATAGGATATATCTATAAGGAGCTGGCCTGTTCTGACATCTGCAGAGACTCCATATTTGGGCATGCCTGACAAAGAACTCCATATACACAGTATGGGCACTCCATTATGGGCCGACATACACACATACCCAGCCGTTACATACCCCCCTAATTTTCAAACGTACTTTAGTTATGTCATCGAGAACAGTGGTTTCTCATTGGCTGGTGGAATATATACCAACATAGATACCCAGCCGATGATCGCTGGTCCCTGATTGGGGCATGCATGTCCAACTTGCATCGTTCCAAGTAGGCCAGTTGCCCAACGGGCACCGCTCTAGTACATCATAATAATTTAAAACCCGATTATTATGGCATCAGCATGATGACATAACGTTAAACTCCATAGACCCACATGACGTCATCATTCCGCCCCCTGTGACATCACGTGGGTCATTACGTCATCATCAGACATCATCACCATAATGTCATCGTCAAGTCTATGGACTTTTAATGTCCAATGTTTGTTTAAAGATCTTAACGACAAGACACGAAAATAAAGATTCATTCATTCATTCACATTAGAACTAAAAATACCTCATCATTTCCCTTTTATGGACGACAGTGACGTAAAGCCGTGACATCATCCGTCGTCTTCATCTTCAGGGTTTTGGGCGGTTGCGTCTCATTCGACGGCCAGCGTGCGACAGAGACAGTAGAGCTGCGCAGAGTGCAGAGGAATGACACACGGTGAACAGAGGACGGACGCACGCACACGCTGGAGAAGGCATTTTGTTGCACCCGTATGTGGAATGCACCGCGACCGTTCGGCTATCGGGTCACATCACATCGCTCAGCGTCAGGAGGAAGACTCTGGCATAGGTCCTATAGCGGGTTTGGCTGCGACGCCGACACGTTCCGCCGCTAGCTAACCTGCCGTCTATGTATTCTAGCCGTCGTTTGTTGTACATCATCATCATCGCACACCGGTCGGCATCGCTAACGCGGCGAATACGGTCATGGAGGAACTCGACCAGTGGATCGAGCAGCTGAACGAGTGCCGGCAGCTGACGGAGGGCCAGGTGCGCTCGCTCTGCGACAAGGCCCGCGAGATCCTGAGCCGCGAGTCCAACGTGCAGGAGGTGCGCTGCCCCGTGACCGTGTGCGGCGACGTCCACGGCCAGTTCCACGACCTCATGGAGCTGTTCCGCATCGGCGGGAAGTCGCCCGACACCAACTACCTGTTCATGGGCGACTACGTGGACCGCGGCCACTACTCGGTGGAGACGGTCACGCTGCTGGTGGCGCTCAAGGTGCGCTTCCCCGAGCGCATCACCGTCCTGCGCGGCAACCACGAGTCGCGGCAGATCACGCAGGTGTACGGCTTCTACGACGAGTGCCTGCGCAAGTACGGCAACACCAACGTGTGGAAGTACTTCACGGACCTGTTCGACTACCTGCCGCTGACGGCGCTGGTGGACGGCCAGGTCTTCTGCCTGCACGGCGGCCTGTCGCCCGCCGTCGACACCCTGGACCAGATCCGGGCGCTGGACCGCCTGCAGGAGGTCCCCCACGAGGGCCCCATGTGCGACCTGCTGTGGTCGGACCCCGACGAGTCGGGCGGCTGGGGCACGTCGCCGCGCGGCGCCGGCTACACCTTCGGCCAGGACATCTCGGAGACCTTCAACCACGCCAACGGCCTCAGCATGGTGTCGCGCGCCCACCAGCTGGTCATGGAGGGCTACAACTGGGGCCACGACCGCAACGTGGTGACCGTGTTCAGCGCGCCCAACTACTGCTACCGCTGCGGCAACCAGGCGGCCATCATGGAGCTGGACGACGGCCTCAAGCACTCCTTCGTGCAGTTTGACCCGGCGCCGCGCCAGGGCGAGCCCCAGGTGACCCGGCGCACCCCGGACTACTTCCTGTGAACGCCTGGTCCGAGGCCCGGCGCACCCCAGACTACTTCCTGTGAAGGCGTGGTCCGAGGTCAAAGGCCGTCCCGGGCAATTATTCACAAAGCAGACAGCCGTCCCCTTCTCCTGTTGGGGAAACCATGCGTTTTGTGAGATGAGCTCTGGACTGACTGGCAGACGGACAGACCCTCTTATAGACAGACAGAGCGCTGAGCCTCTGTCAGAGCCACGCTGTAAAATCAATGACAACAAACAGGGATATTTGCCTGATGAAATTATATTTTTTAAGAACAGCCTCCAGTCTCGTTATATAAATGTGTTGTCATAATGCTGTGCTTATGGAGATGGAAAAAAAATAATAAAGAAAAGCTTACAATGAAATGTTTAAGATTCTCCTTCCATTATTTTTTGAATAAATTGAATGTTTGTTAACTATTCATCACTGCCAATGTGCATCAAATGTGCCATATTATGATCATATTATGATACTTTTTTTTTTTTTACGAAGTGGCATTAGTCCAGCTTTCTAAGGTCTGTGTGTCTACAGCTAATCTCACAAACTGCTGGACCGATCAGCAATCAATATATTGTACGGAATGTACGGTGCTAAAAGGCGAAAAGCAAAGAAAATCAGGGGGTTATTATCATAAACAAAGAAATCACACCTGTGTGAAGTGAGTGGGCGTATCATCTCATTCTCTCATTCGGACCAATCACAATTTGCGTCCTCACTTTTTAGCCTCAATATAATACTTTGCTCAGCCAATCAAATCATCGCTACGGGGTGCTCAGCCAATCAAATCATCGCTATATTATTCACACAAACACACACAGCTGGGCATAGGACAAATTATGTTACATAAAACAATCAATTCAAATTAATTTAATAATAATTGTGTCAGTTTAGCCCCGCAGCGTTCAAGAACTGCCGATTTACAAGTTTCCAACGCGTCACAGTGTGCTGTAAGGTGAGCTTGTAGATCGACTATCTTTTCTGTTTTCTTTCTACTCATTCTGTCTTTTTTTTAAAGCCATTTCGCAACAGGAGAACCACAGTCAGGTTACGGGTATTAAGGTCATTTGGCATGGAAAGAGTTTAGGAAACTCCTGCCTTAAAGTAGTACAGCTGTCGTCTCAGCAACCACAATACTATAGGATCTGAGTAGAGAGACAATGGGACACTGTCCGTGGTGACAAAAACAAGTACAAAGTACAACAAAAAGGTACAAAAAACTAACAAACAAACTAGGACATAGTTACTGGAATCCACACAAACAGGGAGGCTCCAATATTGTGCATCTCAGACTTCATGTGACCGTTTATCTATAATCTATATCAGTGGTTCCCAAACTGTTTCACGTACGAATTATAGGCTATGGTCCCCTATTTAATGGCATTTCTATCTCTGGGACCCTAATACGTATCAAAGTTAATTTAACTCTGAGAGAATGGAACCAAATGTGGGTCCATTTGGTTCCATTTGTACACTCAAATGAACCCTAAACATATTTGTACACTCTCTGAGTTACAGACCCATAAGGGTCCATTTGGTCCCTAACTATCATTTAGCTGGGGACCCCCTGGAACTCCCTCGAGGACCCCTGGGGCTCCCCGGACCCCACTTTGGGAACCGCTGATCTCTATGTCAGTTGTTTATGACTTATATCTTTGTATGTATGACTCCAGATTAGGTCAAGGTTTGACTTCCAGAATGACATTTATAAAATATTTCAAAAAAAGTATAAAAGGTTATGTGAAAAAATGTATTAGTGGACTTCTGTGGCCTACTGCCAGCGTATAAAGTGCTACCGCTTATCGGTCCAGCAGTTCTGGAGGTTATAGCTCTACACTCATGGACATTCAAAAACAAAAGAGATCTTTAACTTTTCTTTGTTTCTCCATTAAAAAATAAGTCCCTCTGTTTTTCCCCCTATAAGAACTGACGGACTCTAGCCAGCAGGTGACTGGGAAAAACGAAGGCCTGTCTGTCCCTTCAACAAGATTAGTGGATCCTGGAGGTCTGATAAAACAGCAGGGGGGGGGCTTCCCCAGATGACAGTAAAGTGACCATTTAATGGCGTTTAAGACTTTACTGCACTTGCCATGAACTATGCACTGCTCAAACATTGACCGAATTGAGTCAAGAATATTGAATATAGCTGATCTAGAAGCTTAGATAGATCGGCTAGTTTCACAATATTTACAAGTCAAACAAAATGTAATGCCTATATACGATTCCAAGTGCTTGTCAGGGTGGGGGGGGGGGGTGGGGGGTCCCCAGTTCAAATATTATCTTTGGTTGGGGGGTCACGGCCTGACAAGCTAACCATTGTTTAGAGTGGGCTTCTACTGTATGTGCAGGCAGAGACCCCCAGCTACCGTACCACATACGCGGGTAGGAAGCTTAAAAAAATACTTAAGGGGACATTTCTCATTACCTAGTGGGACGCCAATCTCACAAGAGAAATAAACAGGCTTTCCACTTTTATTTGAGACCCTCCAGGAGAAAAGTGATTATATGCGATCGCATCATTTACCACATAATCAGCCAAATGGCACAGATTATGCATGTAGGGGTCAATTTAAAATAAATAAAAGGCTGCATAAGCGAGCAAACTTCCCGCATATTTCACAACTTCCTGCAATTTCACAGCATAAAATCACTTAAAACCACACGTATTTTGCAACTTTTCGCATATTTCGCAACTTTTTCGCACATTTAGAAAACTTCTGCATATTTCGCAACTTTCCGCTTACTTTGCAACTTTTTCCGCACATTTCTGCATATTTTGCAACTTTATGCATATTTCACAATTTCCTGCAATTTCCCCTTCTAAAATCACATAACCTGCATATTTCATCGCTAAATCAAGGATTTTAGCTCTGCATAATCAAGGATCTTTGCGTGTGGTTTCTTCTGGTCCGTCTATTATATGGTTCTACAAACCGGCTCAGCCCATAGCAGTGGCCCTAATTAAGAGATAAAGTAAATGGTAAACGGTGCATTTATAATGAATTGCATTTTTATAGCTGCTTTTCCAAGTGCTCAAAGCGCTTTACAATGGTTCATTCATTCATACATTGGGAGGTGAAGAGGCGAACAGTCGACTCCAGCGTCCTCACTTTCCCCACATTCACACAGCGATGGTGGCGAGCTCACACCGACCGACTCATTGGAGGAAATGTAGGGTACAGCGCCTTGCCCAAGGACACTTCGACATGTCAGGAGGAGCCGGGATTCGAACCTCCGAGTCTCCGACCCACGGATCATTGGACGACCTGATCTACCTCCTGAGCCACAGCCGCCCCCACTTATATAGCGCCTTTATCCAAGGTGCTTTACATAGACTGTGCATTACATTCACACACACATTCATACCGATGGCAGCGGAAGCCATGCAAGGCACCAACCACCACATCGGGAGAAATTTGGGGTTCAGTGTCTTGCCCAAGGACACTTCCACATTGTAGACAGGAGGAGGAGCCGGGATTCGAACCTCCGACCCGTGGATCATTGGACGACCTGCTCTACCTCCTGAGACACAGCCGTATAGTCTGATGACCCTTCCAGGTTAAACGGTCACCAGGAAGGAGAGGAACGCAACTTAATCTCTTTGTCGAAAGATATAGTCGATCAGCAAGCTGCACACATTGCAACATGCTGTGAGCTTATTGATCAGGCATTTCTGGCAGATTCCTTCCTCTCTCCCCCTCCACCCTTCCCCTCCCCCCCCTCCCGCCCCTTGTGTATCTGAGATATTGGAGAACCACTGTTCTAAACAGTTTAGACTGGTCTACTCTGGTTTAGTTTAGTTTGGATATCTAGTCTATATACAGTAGGTGCATGTTGGGTTTAATGTAGTTCAGTTTGGACTATATATCTATAAAGTGTTGCAAAGGGAAAGAGACTAAACTGAAACTGTCTCCCGGAATTCTTCAGGCCTCTGTCTGTAGTGTGTGTGTGTGTGTGTGTGTGTGTAGTGTAGACGTATCAGATGTCACAGGAGTATTCCAAACGTTGGCACAGGCTCACACACAAACTCAAACCCGATGCTCTCTCTCTCTCTCTCCCTCTCTCTCTCTTTCTCTCTTTTCCTCGCTCCGTTTCTCTCCCTCCTAAAAAGAATATTTACAGTCAGTTGGCAGGAGAGGAGAGGACACGAGGAGAGGAGACGAGGAGAGGAGACGAGGAGGAGGAAATAAATACTTGACCAATATTGATGGAGGTCCCCCAGGGCTCTATAGTGGTATTTACCTCTTTTGAGTGAGCGGTGAAACCACTCCTACAGTATATAGAGTGTCGCAGTACCGCCCCCTACCACCAGGGCCCAGGAAATTCCCCGTTCATTTTCCTCATAGACGTTTAAAAAAGTATTTATTTAAAGAAGTTTACGCCGCGGACAAACGCCAATTCTTGTCGTGACAAAATCATGACAACAAAACACAATTGTTTTGGGCTCAACAAATAATTAGAAAGAAGAAAAAAACACTTTTTTGTTGTTTTTCTTCCTTGTAATTATTGGCCTTTAAGGGTCCAATTAACTTGGACCCCCGGTTGGTCCCCGGGCCCCACGTTGAGAGGCCGTGTCCCAGAATAGGGACGCGTTAGTTTAAAGGAAGTCGACTCCTGTCCGTTCTGGGTCAACACGACCCTGACCCCTGTACCGTGACCCTGCCGCGACCCTCCCACACCAGACATGACCAGAGTCCGGCCCGTTGGGGCCAATCGGAGCACGAGGCGCCGTGCAGGTTTCCTTCCTAAAAAATCTATTTTTATAGTCATGTGAAACGTAGCCGCGCTATGAGCTTTTAGTAGATTGTACATGAAATGTTTGTGCAAATCTCTCCGATTAACCACCAGTTTAACTATATTATGTCCAAAATATGCCCTTTTCTTGTGGGAACTGAAAGTGACTCTGTAGCTCTCGCTCTCTCCATGTCTCTCTCTGTCTCTCGCCCCGTTGTCATCATGCTATCTGATCTATTTGAGCTGCTATACCTAAACTAAATTGTGAAGACTTTTTTTGGCAATAACCAACTTTTTTGTCCAGATAGTGATAGACAGCGATAGGGCTTCTCTTTCCATCTCGTTTGGATCTAGATTTTGTGTTTTGTAACTGTTTGTTTTGTGTTTTGTTTTGTTTTCCTCTGTTAATTATCTTGTATTGATTGTATGCTTGTGGACCCTCTCGAAAACGAGATATTGTATCTCAAGGGGTATTCCAAATAAAGAATTTCAATCAATCAGATCAGATACCAGAGCGATGACTAGTGCAGAGTGGATGGGATTAGGGGACGTATGGGGCGGGTCGTCATCTAAGCATGCAATGATTGCATTATTTGTTTTATATCTAATTCATTTCACAAGTTAGCCAACTCCGTTACCTCAGTCATTTTGACAGCCCTACTTTAAACATTGCCTTCCTCTCCTAGCTAACCCTTTTCACTGTCTTTTAATGTTTTTTAACTTCTAGTGATTATTTTTCTATTAAAGTTGTTTTTATTTGTGTTGTTCTCTGTAAAGACCCCCCCCATGTAAAGCGTCTTTGGGTACTCAGAAAAGCGCTATATAAGTTTGAAGTAATAATTATTATTGTATGAAATCTTTTAAAGCAAACATTTTTAACTCAAATCTTTGCTTCTGGGGGTCCCTCCCAGGAACAACATATTTTGAGACGGGGGTCGACGGCCAAAAGACAAAACAATAGTATTGTACTGGAAGGACCTGCCAACAGACATCACATATTATTGTACTGTGTGGAAGGACCTGCCAACAGACATAAAGCTTCTCCACCACAGACATAAAACCGTAGACGGCTCCTCCAGCTCTGGGGCGTCTGTATCTCGGGCAAGTTTTAGGGAAGGCAAAGCTCCCACGTCAATCACAGAAAAGGGGCAGGCCAATCAGAGGCAGGTGTGGGCGAGTGTACCCAGGATGCGTTCAGATAAGAGGCACTTAGCGCACTGGCGTGGTCGTTCGTTCATTCCAACGCACCCTCGATTCTGACGAGTCTCTGAAAAGACTCGCTGTAAATGGCCAGTAGGCGGTTTGAGTGGCAGCGCCAGCGTGCCGTCCCCAGACATGGCGGCTGCGATACAGGTCGTCACTCCAATGACCTGCAGCGCTGAACGAGGCATCGATAGGTTTTAGGGCTGCACGATTATGAGATTATGACCGATATCCGACCTCCGATTATTTGCAGGGTCCCTATGTCTGCCGATACCGGTTCTGACCGATTCTGATATTATACGGAGGACCGCAATGGAAACAAGCCTATATAGGCCCTATTGGGGCTTATTGGCCCAAAGCCCGTTAATAAAGTATTCAATCAATCAATAAATATAGCCTATACTCTTTTCCACGTGTCTGTTTTCACAACTGAATGAGAATGAGTACACAAAGTAGAATGTGGAATTGTTTCACATTTATTTTTTGTTGGTGAAAACCAGATTAAATAATCTGTATTATTTTGATACCGATATGGCATTTTTATGGACGATATGGCCTGTTCCGATTATGCTACCGATTAATGGTGCAATAGGTTACCGTACTTTCTATATACAGTATATATCTATGATACAGGTCACTCCAATGAACTGCAGACTTCACCAAATCCCTCCACACTGTACCTGATGGAACAACATGGACAGTTTGGACACAGACCAGCAGCGGAACCCTCTTTAAAAAACAAATTAATACAAGTTTGGACACCGCAGCCCATATACCCCTGACCCCATCCTCTCTGCTGATGTCCAGGTGAGCACACACACACACACACACACACACGAACACACACACACACACACACACACACACACACACACACACACACACACACACACACACACACACACACACACACACACACACACACAGTACTCTACTGTAGCACTGGACTCACTGACGTATGTGTGTGTGTTTGCCAATATATCTGCGTGTGCACATGTGGGTGATGTGTGTTGGTGCATTAATTTACCTACAGTCACTTGAGGTCAGCCAACATGAACATGAGAGACAGAGAGGGAGAGAGAGAGACAGAGAGAGAGAGAGAGAGAGAGAGAGAGAGAGAGAGAGAGATGCTGCAGTACATTCAACTGAGTGTCCTGGTTGAATGTGGTTCAGCTTCACCCAGCTGATGGCTGCTCAGATGGATCTGATGAGCAGTTAGCACCAAAAAATAGCAGCGGTGAGGGATAGCAGCCCCCCAAAAAATGGGCCTATACGGCGGAAGCGGAAATTTTCGGCATTTATCATTCCAGCGTGACTTTGAAATTGGACAATATAAAATACAAAAATACATTTTCTAACGTGTTGTAATCAGGTATCATGCCAGGTGACAATAATCACAAGCGCTCAGAACCGACCAATTACAAACATTAAAGGTCAAGAGCTTTCAGCCGCTCTGCCCCCTCCTCACCTCTGGAACCCCCTCCCCCCTGATATAAGAAACATGGGGCTGTATTTTGCGTGTCTTAAGTACAAGGTCTTATTCCCTAACTTGAGTAAACTAAAGACCTGGAGGCGTGGTCAATGCTCTTTGGCCACTCAGAATAGCCAAATGGCATTGACCACGCCTCCAGGTCTTTAGTTTACTCAAGTTAGGGAATAAGACCTTGTACTTAAGACACGCAAAATACAGCCCATAGACTCAATCACCTAATTTCAAACCCACCTGTTTATAGGCAGGCCTATATGATTGATCTGGGTTTTCTGCTGCAAGCTATACTTTGTCTGCTTTTGCTTTTAACTGTTTTGAGTCAACTGTTTTGAACTTGTTGTACGGCGACCTTGAGTGCCCTGAAAGGCGCCTTATAAATAACATGTATTATTATTATTATTATTATTAATGTAGATTCACACACCTAATTAAATGAGCCTTGCCAGTTCATCTCATCTCAACAATGGCTTGTCTTGGATATTGGAGTTGTTTTTTGGTTTTGTTTCTTTGGTTGTCTTTCTGCATTTGTAAAAAAAATAAAAATAAAAAAATGAATAAACAGAATGTTAAAAAACAAAACAAAAAAACAATTGCATATACCTGGCCATCTTAGAAGACGTTAGAAGACATTTGTGATTTTTTTTTTTTTAATTAGTTTATAGCACAGGAAAACTCTTCACATACTAGAGCATGTCTGAAATAAGTGTCAGAGCTGAAATCGACATGTAACTATGTGTAAATAAATGCTTAAACATGTAGCTAGGTGTAATGTCCACAGAAGTGAACCTTTCAAGTCTGTTTTCTCTGGTCCTGACCGACTCACTATTTTCTGCAGGACATTACTCTATTAGCCATATCTCCAAAACCGGTGGGTCAAACTGAACAACCAATATGTCAATTTGAAGCTATGATTCACTGCTTTCATATGACTGAAAAATGTCAGCAGCAGCAGAAATGTATGACGAGCCTTGTGAGCGCCTCCGACAGCCTCAGAGCGCCTCAGAACGCCTCGGGGCCGAACGGGTCTTCAAAGACCGGGCTGACCTCCTGGCACAGGATGGCGGCTGGCTAATCAGTCGCTTCCGTCTCCCAAGACATGTCGAGGTGGCACGACACTTAAAAGGGATATTTCCCTTTCCTCAGAACTCCCCAGACGGTTTTTAAAGTCGTTTGATTCAATATTTAGATATTTGATTTTCATTTTAGCTGCCCAACCCCCCACCCTCCCAACCCACAAAAAGCTAACGTCTCCTATATGGATGTAAAACTATCTCTGACAGAAAATGCACAATATTTTCATAGTATTTACATAAGTGTAAATGTAACACAGCTCTGCCGATGAAGTGAACGCTCTAATAGAAGGCTCTGGGGAAAGTACGGTATATATGTACAGTTGGAAGGATGTACAGCATTGTGTAAACAAATTACAAATTGAGTCGTTATACTGTATATACACACCGTTATACAGGGTATAGAAAGCTTTTCCAAAAACAAATGGAACCGATCTTTTGCAGCAGTCACTAATGGGACAAGTATAGCAGCATTTTTTTTCTCACAACTACATTACAGTACTACATTACTACATTACAGTATACCAATAAAGCCTTGGTTTACAGTAGGTCTAGCGGTCTGCTCGGTACAGATGGTAGACCTTAGGGTGGTTGTATTCCATTGGCTAACCTTCTTTTAATCCCAACAGTTCACAAAGCTTGCTGCTTGTGTTTACACATTGTTGTGTCTCTCCCAAAAGGTGACATCACTGAACTGAAAGACAAGCTGCACTCGTATAGTGGTTTGTGTGTGTGTGTGTGTGTGTGTGTGTGTGTGTGTGTGTATGTGTGTGTGTGCGCGTGTGTGTGTGTGTATGTGTGTGTGTGTGTGTGTGTGTGTGTGTGTGTGTGTGTGTTAGTGGACCATTAGGACTAATGGTTAGAGCCACGTGACTCACAGAAAGCTTCAATGGTGATCACACACACATGGTGACTCACGCAACATTCTGCGATCCACACACACACACACACACACACACACACACACACACACATTTGTGGAGGCTGTTTCTGTGGCCGCAGCAGAACAACAATAGACGGGACTGATAAGAAGAGGAGGAGGAGGAACACAGCAAGCGGGAATTGAACCGCCGACTTTTCCGTCACGGTACGGCCGGGTCACTCTGACCTGTACACGCATGCACGCACGCCCGCACACACACACACACACACACACACACACACACACACACACACACACACACACCAAGAGTCTTAAGCACCAATAGTACTAAACGGTCGAGGCCGATGAAAAAATTAAAAACCTTTTCTGAAAAACCTCAAATATGTATTCAAATAAAATCACAAAACCCTTATGTTGCTATCAGTGGCGCGCCATGCCGAAATGAACTAGGCCTTCAACCCTTTCAAAAACCCAGTTCTCTTTTCTCATTGGACAATATTTCACACCAGTGATGGGATCCAAGCAAGACTTTAACGTCACCAAAATTCAGCTAGCTACTTGAAAGAAAACAGGGCAAACTCAAAATCTGATTGGCTAAGGAACCTGTCAATCTCTATATTGCCTCCCATTCATTTTAACAGCAAGGGGATTCACTGGATTTTCTGCAGGCCTCCCGGTAGAGAATTTTACCCGGAGACAACACGAGGAAATAATCTCATTGGTTAAAAAAAAAAACCAAGGGCTGTTGTATACCTGCACAGAATGGAAGCAGAGCACCCAGCCTGTCTGGGTGAGAAACAGTGCAGTGGCAGCAAAATAAATACAAGATATACCGTAATTTGTTAAAAATAAAAACTTTTTTTTATCCCATGATTTTGTAACCCATTTTTCACCCCTGTGTCAATCATCTAATGTGATCCTGGGCTCTACACACCCTCCACCAACCTAGTCCCCATATATGGGGGACAAGGGGAGAGCAACGGACTTGAACTCATGCTTCCTTCATGCCTGAGTGTCCAAGTTGCTCCTTTACACCTGACAGTAAAAATAAAAACGTATTATAAAATATAAATGTCTGCATCAGGCAAGTGGGCCATGCAGCAGAGAAGGCCTTGCTGGCCCTGACGGCCCACCACTGGTTGCTATAGCACATACTGTACAAATACTGTACATAGCAACAAGAACCCACAAATGGGTTCCCGTTTGGAAAGGTTGGCAGAATTTATGTGGGTTGAAATCAGGTGATAATATATTCTGGGCCAGATCTGACTAGTGTTGAGTTGAGCCTGATCTGGGCCCCAACAGAGACGTCACTAATCCACCCATCAGGACCAGCAGGTGCTGACCGGGCTCGTCGGGGCAGATCGGGTCAGAACGGCCTCTGAGAGAACGTGTGAAACGGGAGACCCATGTCGGCCGTGTCCTTGTAAACGTAAAGGGAGTTATTCTGACGTGATGTTATTGCTGCTATTAAGTAAGACATGTCTGAGTAACAACCGCTAGACTGTAGGTGGTCTGGTCTGGAACACAGCCTTAGCATGACATGTATATCATATCTCACACGCACACACACAGTCACACACACACACACACACACACACACACACACACACACACACACACACACACACACACACACGGTCATCATTTATTCCGTTCAGCGTCGGTATAACGAGATGCATCATAATTAGTATAAACACCATGTCATCAAGTCTTGGTTTTCCACTGTCTCTTTAAATGCCTCCTCGCTGTTCCCACGGCAACTAATACGTTCTAATGGAAATACTCCTCTTATAATCTGTCTCTGCTCTGAAACGTCTCGTTGTATTAAACCATTCTGACCTGAGATCAGATTCATACGAGGTTTCCCACTGGACACACACTGGTCTGATTATAACCCATTCTGACCTGAGATCAGATTCTAAAAATGTCAGTCGTTCTTCGATTTTTTTCAAAAATAGCAGACCTACAAGCTCGTAGCGCGCCACTCGGTGGCGCGCTATGAGCTTGTAGATCTGCTATTTTTCAATAGCTAAAGCACAACATGATGCTAACACCAACATGGGTTCCCGTTCAGAATGGGTTAAACCAACGCACTGCCCTAGAGTCTAATGGAAATACTCCTCTTATAATCTGTCTCTGCTCTGAAACGTCTCGTTGTATTAAACCAACACACTGCCCTATAGAGTCTAATGGAAATACTCCTCTTATAATCTGTCTCTGCTCTGAAACGTCTCGTTGTATTAAACCAACACACTGCCCTGTAGTCTCTGCCTTGGATTAGAAACAAACAAACTCTACGATGTAATGTCATGTTTTTTTCCCAACCATAAAACACTAATTGCTCTTGTGAGGACAAGAGAAATGATCACAATGTCTATTTTTTCAATTCTGCTGGACATTTGGCACTCACAAGCATGGTAATAGACACAGACACACACACACACACACACACACACACACACACAGACACCCACACACACACACACACACACACACACTCACACACAAAGCAATCCTTCATTCGAGTGTTGGAGTCGCTCAGAGTTCATATTATTTTTAGCCAAGGGAGAGAGGGCAGTGTGTGTGTGTGTGTGTGTGTGTGTGTGTGTGTGAGTGCACGCGCGTGTAGGAAAAAAACAGATAAGGCAGTCGGGGCGGTGGGCGAGAGGAGAGAATTGGAGAGACATGTAGAGATAGTAAGAGA
Organism: Protomyctophum bolini; assembly: GCF_963924005.1. Lineage (NCBI taxonomy): Eukaryota > Metazoa > Chordata > Actinopteri > Myctophiformes > Myctophidae > Protomyctophum > Protomyctophum bolini. The sequence continues at coordinate 6,045,299 of NC_137868.1, read as the reverse complement.
GATAGAGAGACAGAGGGTCCTAAGACGTAACAAGAGATACAGACAGACAGACAGACAGACAGACAGACAGACAGACAGACAGACAGACAGACAGACAGACAGAGGAACATCCTATACCTTCATATGGATTCGACAACTCAATCTAGCTGGAACAGATAAACATCATCTCTCATTGGATTACAACGACTCTAGAAGGTGAAATAACCCCTGCAGGGTCCCTGGAACCCCCCCCCCCCCTCTCCCCCCCCCGGACCCCTACGTTGAGAAGGAAACCGACTGACTGACACATTTAAAGTCGCATCCTGTCAGCTGTCACAACTGTTCCGTTCGAAACTGTGCCGTGTCGAAATTAAAAAAAGGGAAAAATTCAAACTCCTGACCTTACTCGCGCACACACACACACACACACACCTCTGCTAGTTCTCCTATTTTAGTCAGAAATCTTCTTTTGTTACAAAGCTCAACTTCGTGGCAACATGCCTGACACAGCACAGCTTGCTTCACTGATTTAAGACCAGATATGGGTGCGCGCGCACACACACACACACACACACACACACACACACACACACACACACACACACACACACACACACACACACACACACACACACACACACACACACACACACACAGTGATAGTGCGTCTTACACGGCCCGTTAAGTTTATATATAAACTCTCTCTCTTCCATATAAGAGAAGGTCAAGTTCTTGTATTTGTATTTCTGACAAAAGGTTCACATCTCTGACCCGGGTGTTCCCAACTGGTCTGAAATCAGATCCCACCTGTCTCCTACTCTCTGACACTGTCTCTCTCTCTCTCTCTCTCTGCTTTCCTACTGTCTCTCTCTCTCTCTCAGCTTTCCTACTGTCTCTCTCTCTCAGCTTTCCTACTGTCTCTCTCTCTCTCAGCTTTCCTACTGTCTCTCTCTCATACCATGATACACTGTCTCTCTCAGCTTTCCTACTGTCTCTCTCTCTCTCAGCTTTCCTACTGTCTCTCTCTCATACCATGATACACTGTCTCTCTCTCTCTCAGCTTTCCTACTGTCTCTCTCTCATACCATGATACACTGTCTCTCTCTCTCAGCTTTCCTGTCTCTCTCTCTCTCATACCATGACACGCTGTCTCTCTCTCAACTTTCCTATCATCTTTCCTACACCGTCTCCCTCTAAGCCGTCCTACTGTATCCTTCCTACTCTCACCTTTATAGATAGAATACTTTAACGGTTTTAAAAAAATCACAAAAGAGTCGTCAATTTAGAAAACGCCAACGTGGACGATACACGGAAATTGTGGTCTACCTTGTGACATATATATAGAACAATACACAAACATACTGTTCAAATAACCATGAAACAAATAAAAAAACAATCCTTATGTAGCAGAAAGGCGAGGTCGCGCTGGAACAACAGAGCTTCTTAATACGGCACAGTTAATTATCAGGAGTTTGTTAAACTATGAATCTGGTGTCCGTGAGGTCAGATGTAGAGTTGTTAAACTATTAATCTGGTGTCCGTGAGGTCAGATGTAGAGTTTGTTAAACTATGAATCTGGTGTCCGTGAGGTCAGATGTAGAGTTTGTTAAACTATGAATCTGGTGTCCGTGAGGTCAGATGTAGAGTTGTTAAACTATGAATCTGGTGTCCGTGAGGTCAGATGTAGAGTTGATAAACTATGAATCTGGTGTCCGTGAGGTCAGATGTAGAGTTTGTTAAACTATGAATCTGGTGTCCGTGAGGTCAGATTTAGAGTTTGTTAAACTATGAATCTGGTGTCCGTGAGGTCAGATGTAGAGTTTTTAAACTATGAATCTGGTGTCCGTGAGGTCAGATGTAGAGTTTGTTAAACTATGAATCTGGTGTCCGTGAGGTCAGATGTAGAGTTTGTTAAACTATGAATCTGGTGTCCGTGAGGTCAGATGTAGAGTTTGTTAAACTATGAATCTGGTGTCCGTGAGGTCAGATGTAGAGTTTGTTAAACTATGAATCTGGTGTCCGTGAGGTCAGATGTAGAGTTGTTAAACTATGAATCTGGTGTCCGTGAGGTCAGATGTAGAGTTTGTTAAACTATGAATCTGGTGTCCGTGAGGTCAGATGTAGAGTTTGTTAAACTATGAATCTGGTGTCCGTGAGGTCAGATGTAGAGTTTGTTAAACTATGAATCTGGTGTCCGTGAGGTCAGACGTAGAGTTGCTCCTTTATATACAGATCTAGGTGATGAACCAGTCTTCACCTTTGACACGCACCATAGCGTGTCTTGTGAGTGTACAGGGTTTGATGAGGTCAGATTGACACGCACCATAGCGTGTCTTGTGAGTGTACAGGGTCTGATGAGGTCAGATTGACACGCACCATAGCGTGTCTTGTGAGTGTACAGGGTCTGATGAGGTCAGATCAACATATGGAATGAATTCTGTACAGGCCATATGTGCCCGAGTACAGTGGTTTGAGATACAAGGCGGCCATGACCATTGTAACCTTTGTAACCTTTCATATGATGTATTGCTCATTGAAAATGGGGGGAAAATGAAGAAGATATGACCATCTGAACCAGAAATCCCAAACTAGAGAATTTCACCTCTGAGCCCCAGGAATGGGTGCAGACAATAGATACTTGTCTCCACCCCTAATGGTGTGCATAAACACTCCCCCCACTAGGTTAGCTGTCAACTGCACAGAATGACTCGAGTGGACACTTCATATTCTCGCGGAGCGGGTCACGGCGAGGTGTGACGGACACGAGATGCAGGTTTTTCATATCCGGGTGTCGGGATTTAACTACGACCAGGTATAGTGTCCACCCTGAGACTGGGAGGTCGGGGGTTCGATCCCCGGCCGGGTCATACCAAAGACTGTAAGAATGGGACCCAACAATGCCTCCTTGCTTCAAGACACTCGGCATCAAAGGGTTGGATTGGGGGGTCAAACCAACTAATCAAATGATTCCCGAGCGCGGCAGAGAGATGGGTCAAATGTGGAGAGCAACATTTAAACTGCTTGTAACACGTGTGACAAATCGTACGACTTTGACTTTGAAGATGGAGCCGTGAAATGATTTAAGGTCATACTTAAATCTGGCAAGAAGAATTTAGGGGTTTCAGGGATGAAGGGAATGGAGGGCATTCCACACGCCACAGAGTAGCGGCTGCGTTAATTAAGTATAGCGTATTATGTTATACATTATGTTATGATATAACTTGAAAGACCAAGAGGGGGTTCCCATCCTGAATGGGTTTAACGCATTTTGGTGTTAGCATTATACTATGCTTTAGCTATTGAAAAATAGCAGATCTACAAGCTCATAGCGCGCCACCGAGTGGTGCGCTACGAGCTTGTAGGTCTGCTATTTTTGAAAAATCGAAGAACGACTGACATAGAAACATAGCTTTTTCAGAAAACTGTCAGGATGTAGAAGACATTTTTAGAATCTGATCTCAGGTCAGAATGGGTTTAAAAAGCGACTGACCTTCACGTCTTCAGCATCTTCTGTCCTCTCTGGACTAGATGGTCCAGGTGGAAAGACGGGGACACTGCAGGACATCTGGCTGGCTCTGTACACACACACGGGGGGGACGGGGACAGACGGACGGACATCTGGCTGGTTCTGTACACACACGGGGGGGACGGGGACAGACATCTGGCTCTGTACACACACGGGGGACGGGGACAGACGGACGGACATCTGGCTCTGTAGGGGAGGGGGGTGGGGGGGATGGGGAGGACACGTGTTGCCTTGCCCTGATGCTGCTACCGTATCGAACTCCACAGAACATCTGGTCAGCAGCCACGGCTTCTGGAGTCCAGACATTCTTTTACACACAGGAATATTTATTTTGAATATAGAAGAGAATATCATCGCTGTCTGTCGCTGGTAGAACCGTCTTATCTGTATATTTATATTCTCTTCTTTCTGTCCCCCTCCTCCTGTAAATTAATGTCACATATGTCAGAATTAGCAGAAATAGAGCTTGTAGATAGATTGACTGCTGTTTATTGAAGTCAAGATGTTACATAATAATGAAATATCAAAAATAGGGAGGTCATGAGCAGGCTGGATCGCTCACTGAATGGACTCATTGGTCAGATGACAGACCCAGGCCGTAGTTCTGTATGGTACACTTCTACCATCAGAGGACACTGAATGGACTCATTGGTCAGATGACAGACCCAGGCCGTAGTTCTGTAAGGTACACTTCTACCATCAGAGGACACTGAATGGACTCATTGGTCAGATGACAGACCCAGGCCGTAGTTCTGTATGGTACACTTCTACCATCAGAGGACACTGAATGGACTCATTGGACAGATGACAGACCCAGGCCGTAGTTCTGTACCATCAGAGGACACTGGCATGAGTGCCTCGCCTAGAGTAGTAACCTGTGGGGCTGGGTAAATGTACTGTATTTTTATTCATTTGTATTCTGGTATAATTATGTGATGTACTGTCTCACCTTGTGGGCCACGAGCCTGTAATAAAGTTTATATTCTGTGTGGGTTACAATGATTGAAGCAATGGACATTCTTAACACAAGTCAAGCTTGTGACTAAAATAATAATTCATTGGATCCATTTGGAACACATATTCTGTATTCTATTTACCCAAAGGCAACCGTTTTGGACATCCGTTCAACCGAAGAGCAACCGTTCTGCCCACCACCATGGAGGAGGTTACGGATTCTTAAAGCCCACGCAACCTCCAGCTGTGTGTGATGTTTATTATCACGGCCCAAACCGCACCAACGACTCGCCTTGCAACTGCTCGCACCCAAACGGTTGCGAGTAGTTGTATGAAACTATTATCTCCAATGGCAGCTGCAAGGAGTTGCATTGGTGTGACATGTCCTTATTAAACCCGTTTTTTCATTGCTGTGGTGTTTTGTTGCAATGTCTTTAAATGTTCTGATTTATTGAAAATGGAGGACCCCGGCTTACGTAAACAAGTCCAGTGCTTTTTCTGGATTTTGAATTGACCTGTATACTTTCGGAGCGAGCCAGTGTGAACTGGTTAGTGAAAACAGAGAGAAGTGGCTGGGGCTGAGCGTTGAGTCGCTTATCACCGCGGCTCACTCAGTGACGCCATGTTGTAGTTTTAGTAAAAACGGGCTGGGAGTGAGCGGTGAGTCACTGATCACATCGACGCCATGTTGTAGTTTTAGTAGAAACAGAGAGATCAGTGGCTGGGACTGAGCGGTGAGTGGCTTATCACCACGGCTATCACCACGGCTCAGTGACGCCATGTTGTAGTTTTAGTAAACACAAAGAGAAGTGGCTGGGCTCCAGCAGTGAGTCGCTTATCACCGTGGCTCACTCAGTGACGCCATGTTGTAGTTTTAGTAAACACAAAGAGAAGTGGCTGGGCTCCAGCAGTGAGTCGCTTATCACCGCGGCTCACTCAGTGACGCCATGTTGTAGTTTTAGTAAAGACAACGCCCGTGCCTTATCACCTAAAACTGGAGTATGCGTGGGCCTTCATCCACTCACTGGCACGTGAGTCAGTAGGATATGATACGACAGCATAGACAACACACACAGATGTGTGTGGGGAGGAAATAATTAGCAACTAACTAGTGAATTGGGGAGAAAAACGGGGGTGCATAAAAAAAAATAAAGAACTAATGAAGTGATACAGTTTATTGATACGGACACACTGTATGTACATACATACATAGTCTTAACAATCCGTTCGTGGTTTGTAACCGACTTAAAGATATAATCTTTATACATGTCTTATCCGTCATCTCCCTCCTCCATTCATGAAGGGAGAAAAGGGGGCGGAGTGTCCCGGTGAGGCTCTGAACCGTGACGAGTGGGAAGCGTCGGGTTCCACACGGGAACATGAGGTCAGGGGTCATTCAGGGGTCAGAAGTTGAGGTGGAGGTGGAGCGGTCAGAAGTCCTCCCTGTTGCTCCTGGACTCTCGGAGGTGAGTGAGGGGTGGTGGTGGTGGAGGTGGAGGAGCGGTCAGAAGTCCTCCCTGTTGCTCCTGGACTCTCGGAGGTGAGTGAGGGGTGGAGGTGGAGGTGGAGGAGCGGTCAGAAGTCCTCCCTGTTGCTCCCGGAGTCTCTGAGGTGAGTGAGGGGTGGAGGTGGAGGTGGAGGAGCGGTCAGAAGTCCTCCCTGTTGCTCCCGGAGTCTCTGAGGTGAGTGAGGGGTGGAGGTGGAGGTGGAGGAGCGGTCAGAAGTCCTCCCTGTTGCTCCTGGACTCTCGGAGGTGAGTGAGAGCTCCCAGAACCTCCTCCCTGCTCCTCCTGCCCAGCTGCTGACCTCCTCTGCACCGCACGCTCACCGTGTCGCTCGCACGCTCCTTCTCCCCGACCACTGCACACACACACGCGCACACACACACACACACACACACACACACACACACACACACACACACGTAACATTATTAACCAATTCACACAGAATAACTCTTCCTACTTCCTTCACAGGTGTTACAGATGATACAAATGAAGGCTCTGTTCCATTTAGTGTGCAGTGGTTCTACTGGTGTATAGCAGAGTGTTGCCACTAGTAACCCAACACGCTCAATAGCAGCACCTTGACTCTGTTTGGCCAGAACGGAACAGAGCCTTCATTAGAATCACCGGCAACACAAAAAACATGCAGTGATCCTGGTCTCTAAACTACCTCCCCCTGGCCAGCCGGGGCGCCTGATGGAGGGGAAAGGAACTGGTTGGAATAACGTGTTCCTTCCACACGCTATACGTCCAACCAGGGAAACTCCCCCCTGTCAGGTGTAAAGGAGCAACTTGGACACTTGGGCATGAAGGAAGCATGAGTTCAAGTCCGTTGCTCTCCCCAGGTTGGCGGAGGGTGTGTAGAGCCCAGGATCACATTAGATAATTGACACAGGGGTGAAAAATGGGTTACAAAATCATGGGATAAAAAATAAAATAAAATAAAAATCACCGGCAACACCTGTGAAGGAAGTGAGGAAGGAGTCCCGAGTTTTTTCCAAAATGGCGTGTGTGCATAGAGCCCGTTGGACCCTAGCATCCCCATAGAACATCCCCATAGAGCCCGTTGGACCCTAGCATCCCCATAGAACATCCCCATTGAGCCCGTTGGACCCTTGCATCCCCATAGAACATCCCCATAGAGCCCGTTGGACCCTAGCATCCCCACGCTAGACAAGACCTGGCCAGTCGAGTCTCCAAAGCACTGGAATTCGACGGAATTACGGCCCAAGGAAGTTACGTTGAGGCTTTTTACAGTCCCGCCTTACAGACAACCTCTGTATTAGAACCAGGCCTTTCTCCTCAGATAAGAAAAGGCATGGCTGCCAAAAACAGACCATCTACGACTGAGCTCAGGAAGAAAGAGGTGACCACGTTAAGGCCGCGCGATAAATCGTCATCGTATCGTTAAGAGGTATGAACATGTGCAATATCAGCATCGCAAACTCACTAACACAATTCTTTGAATAACGTTTAGTTTTCAATGTTGCAACGCTTAACATATAGAATATTCAATTTTAACGGTGATATCGTATCGATACCGAGATATGACATTTTGGCCATATAGTTCAGCCCTATAGACATATAGTACAGAGCAAACTCCAGTCAAAGAAGCATTACATAAGCATTAACCCATTCTGAACGGGAACCCGTTTTGGTGTTAGCATCATGTCATGCTTTAGCTATTGAAAAACAGCAGATCTACAAGCTCATAGCGCGCCACCGAGTGGCGCGCTACGAGCTTGTAGGTCTGCTATTTTTTGAAAAATCGAGAACGACTGACATTTTTAGAATCTGATCTCAGGTCAGAATGGGTTAATCAGACCAGTGTGTGTCCAGTGGAAACCTGGTATGAATCTGATCTCAGGTCAGAATGGGTTAAGTATAGACTGTTCATAGTATACTGTAGATATAAAGTTCTGAAGAGCTGTTTATTACCCAGTATGTAGTTGTATTGGGCCAACTGGGCCGAGCGGATCTTCCTGTTGAAGGTGGCGCCCTGATCCTCATTCACACTGGCCATGAAGCCCGCTTCACGGAAGTCCCGGACCACCTTGAGAACACACACACACACACACACACACACACACACACACACACACAGTCAAGCAGCATATTTTATGTTTGTTTTCTAACAATATATTCTGAGTCAGACAGATTGGGCCAGGGTTCGAGACGACAATGTATGCCAATTGGTCGGGTGAAGATTTTTTTTTTTAAATCAGACCAGTCTGAAGTGAGTGGCGCTCTGGGTGGTACTCTAAACATAGGGACATAGGGACATTGCTGTTCAAAAATCATTAATTCATTGAGCCAGAAAACAAATAGTGAATGTTTTGAGTGGGGAGACATAAATCAAATCAAACTGGTAGATAAATAAATCTCTCATTTGTGCAGCCTTCTTATGTCTTGGGTTTCGGGATGAAAATGTATGCTAATTGAGGTCCGTTTGGGTTTTAATTTTCTGGCCCGTTCAAATCTCTAGAACATTCATGTTTTAATATCGATTATATTATCCACTCCACTGACCTGCTGGGCATAAGACTCACTGTCGCCCCCTACAGCAATAACCATCACCTGCGCTGGCGATAACCACAGCGGCCTAGAGACAGACACAGCGAGAGAGGTTCATTATAAATGTTTTATAAATATTCATTATAATATTTCAGAACATGGCCTTAGACCCATGTGAAAATATGTCCTTCCGGGGACTCCCCCAGAAGCAAAGATGAGAGTTAAAAACATTGAAAGAATATTTTCAAAGATTTTCACGATTTTTCAAAAATAGCAGATCTACAAGCTCGTAGTGAGGTACTGTAGATCTGCTATTTTTCAATAGCCAAAGTCTAACAGAATGGGTTTAATCCCGCTCACCATTTCCCTCCAAAGTGCTCCGCCAGTATGGCGATCATCCTCTCCACTGATCCCAGGACAGCTCTGTGGATCATGACGGGTCTGTGGTTCTGTCCATCTGGGCTGAGACAAACAACATAACACAACACAACAACATGACGGGTCTGTGGTTCTGTTCATCTGGGCTGAGACACACAACAAAACAACATGACTGGTCTGTGGTTCTGTTCATCTGGGCTGAGACGCACAACAGAACACAACATGACAGGTCTGTGGTTCTGTCCATCTGGGCTGAGACACACAAAACAATGTTCATGTCAAGGACTACCATTGATTGGTATTTGGCCGCGGACCGTCGGACCCCCATCTGACGGTTTTATGCCACGCATTAGAGACAATAGATGGGCTCCGGCTTGGAGGCGTTCAATGAACGTACTGTATTTCCGCTTGGTGAACGTCATTAATGTGAACGTGTTCATCTCTGGTCGTGTGTAAGTGAACGTCACTTTCTCACAGTTACATTTCGTTCCAGAGTGAGTGTTTCCATAGAGCCTTCCAAAGTTCCAGGCGAAATCCCCGGTGCTAAAACACACCCTAAACAGGCCGCCTCGACATCTTAGCGGAAAACCCACCAATAATAAGCCATTATTATCACCACACACATTAACTAATCTTTCTCAGTCGTCACTGGAGCTACTGCATGGTGATCCAGTCATGCACGCAGACAGACAGCAGACACAGAACGTGTCCCAAGAACATGTCCCAACTCCCGATCCAAACACTGAGGAAACTCGTTGTTGTTTGATTAAACATAATGTGTTAAACGAACAATAGCTTCCAATAGAGAGTTTTCACAGGCTGTGAGAACCGAGAACATTCAGAAACCTTTGCCTTCACAATAAAAGCATACAGCAAGTGTGCCGGGCCAAGACAAGGACAAGGATTTGGTGGTATTTCACATTGCAAAAGAGTAAAAAATATATAAGGAATTAATTTGCATAATGGTAATGGAGATAATCTATTGTAAAAGTTGTCACTATTACTCCCAAAAATCCCTTCAATTCCAATAGGAATGCAGTCTGTGGTTTTATATGCCTATGGACTGTGGCAATAATACAATAAAAATAAAAAAATAAAAATAACGAACCATGTACATGGAACCATGTACTTTAGTTACAAACTTTGAATGATGAACTATGAACGGAACTAGTTCATTGTACACTTTCCCAACACTGTCCTGCCCTGTGGGCCTCATGGCTCGGCAAGGCTTACTTACTTATTAACAAATTTACCTGGGGACCCCCCCTGGGGACCCCCTGCGGGAGCATTGTCTGATAAAACAATGATTCCCAGGAATTAAATTACTACATGATATTACATGAGGCTGCAGGCTTCTCCGTTCTAGTGCCAGCAATATTTTAGCAATAAATTAAAATCACGGAATTACTACTCTACGATATTAGAGGCTGCAGGCCTCTCCTAGTGCCAGCAATATATCAGCAAGCATAATTATATTCTTTTTTGCAAAGACGTCCACAGACATCTTGGGCACCGCATACGGGTAATTCCCAGGACGTCTGTGGACGTCTTGGGCACACAAGCTTTAAAAATGTCACGTCAAGGACCCCCAAAATTATATGTAATTGGCCGCGGACCCCCATGTTAAAATATGTTGTTGCAGGGACCCCCCAGAAGCAAAGGTTTGAGTTAAAAACATTCACTCGGAAAGAATATATATTCAACGTTTTGGGCCACATTTTCACGAGTGCCGTGCTATGAGCTTGTAGATCTGCTATTTTTCAATAGCTAAAGTATAACATAATGCTTAAAACACCAAAAGGGATTAAATTTACAATTTAGGCATTTAGCAGACGCTCTTAATCCAGAGCGATTTACATTAAGCAAGAACAAAAGCATGGGAATACATCACATAAAAGCATTTATCATGAAACATGCGTAAGCTAAGAAAGTAACAGTGGAATATCTATATAATGAAACTATACATATATACTACTATGCTATACATATGTACTATGGCGTACTATGGCGTGCTATGACTATATACAATGTAATTATAGTGCTGTCTACATAACAAGTCTGTATCAAATGCTATCTAAGTCTACAGAAATGCTATCTAAGGGGGTAGGGTAAGTGCTATGGGCCATGATGGAGTCTGAAAAGGTGGGTTTTCAGACTACGGCGGAAGATTGGGAGTGATGCTGCAGTTCTGACTGCAATGGGAAGTGCATTCCACAGTTTTGGAGCCAGAAGGGAGCTAACTATTCAGATTCAGATTCCCGTTCAGAATGGGTTCAAACAAGTAGTTCTTCTGAACAAACAAAACGGTTGAAATAGGCTCTTAAGACGTGCTGCAATGAGCATGACAGCAGCGCCTAGCCGCCGTGAGAGCGCATTAATCACATTAGAAATATCATCAGTTGTGCCGATTAGCGGTTAGACAGAGTTTCGTCAGAGCAGCAGCATTATTGGCTTAGGAATGGAACAAAGATAAATTCACAGAACTAATGACATTTCCCGGCCTCCGCCTGGGTTCACTGTGCATAGTTTGAGTAGGATGGGGCAGGTCTACGCTCCTGTATTTTAACATAGTTTGAGTAGGATGGGGCAGGTCTACGCTCCTGTATTTTAACCCATTTTAGGCGGGAACCCCTTTTGGTGTTAGCATTATGTTATGCTTTAGCTATTGAAAAATAGCAGATCTGCTATTTTTGAAAAATCTAAGAACGGCTGACATAGAAACATAGCTTTTTCAGAAAACTGTCAGGATGTAGAAGACATTTTTAGAATCTGATCTCAGGTCAAAATGGGTTAACATTAGTTAATAGCCAAATATTTTCTGAGGTGGTACTTCAGTATATTAAAAAAAAGGTTGAGAACCACTGGTCTAAGCAATATACTATCAAAATAGTATCCTGTACATACATTGAACTATAGGATGCCAAGTGAACAATATCTAAATAATAATATGCTATCTAGATTACATGTACGTTAATGTGGTCAAGGAAAAACAAAACACAATCTAATCACACACACACACACGCGCGCGCGCGCGCGCCTCGGCTTCTGGCTTCAGAAATAGAAAGGCGTACTGCCCGACAACACCCAGTCTTTTCTTCTCAGTTTTGTCCTTTGTTTAGGTAGAGATAATATTGGACACGGCCAGCTGCTGATTTGGTCCACAGTCTGCAGACACTTTAATCACTTTATTGAGGAATTAGACCCGTTGAGAAGAGACCAATGAAGGCTAATTCACGCTCAGTCGCGCACGGAAAACCACGGGGAGAAGAAAAAAAAGGTCAACCTATGAACATACACGACGCATTGTTGGGCTTGTAGGTGCACCGTTTTCTAAATAATTGGTCCTCACTAATGCTCATTATGACGTGGTACCATTTTTTGTCTACTTGGTCTGTGTTCTCAGAGGAGAGCTGAGAACAGTTCAGAAACACGTCTTCACCGATAGAAACTTCAAGATTTTTATTCCTGGAAAGTTAGCATCATATAATCGAAGCCATTGTTCTTCACAAAATCAATATAAAAATCACGTGTGAAGTTAACTGAGTGGTGCAATCCCCCCCCCCCCCCCCCCCCCCCACCTCTCTCTCTCTCTCTCTCTCATTAGCAGCACTATCCCTCTCTCTGTTTCTGGCACCCCCTACTGGTACTAATAAGTCATATACTCGACTTACTCGTGCTCATGACAACATAGGTAGACACGGACATTGCTGGTTGTAGGAGTGGTTGCCACTCAAAGAAACGTGAAATATGAGGGGAAAAAAAAAGAAACCTGCCTAATGATGAAGTCTGAAGTGTCCACAGCTCTCCTATGAGATACAAACAGAGTAAAAAAATGATATAGTCCTGGCTAAATATTATATATAAGACTGTCTGACTGTGTCTGAAGAAGAGCCTTGTGCTCGAAACATCACAGTAAATTCTGGGTGCATTAACCCATTCTGACCTGAGATCAGATTCATACGAGGTTTCCACTGGACACACACTGGGTCTGATTAACCCATTCTGACCTGAGATCAGATTCTAAAAATGTCGATTTTTCAAAAATAGCAGACCTACAAGCTCGTAGCGCGCCACTCGGTGGCGCGCTATGAGCTTGTAGATCTGCTATTTTTCAATGGCTAAAGCATAACATGATGCTAACACCAAAACGGGTTCCCGGTCAGAATGGGTTAAAAGCATCCGTCGCATCGGAGAGCCCTCAGCGTACGAGCGTTGTCTTGTCATTCTGTACATTGTTGGTCGCTCCGCACCTGCCCAAGCTTGGGTTGGGGATGTACAGTACAGTATGTCTTTGCTTTTTCCCTGTGTTAGTGAGGACCAAGTACAGTATAAGAACATATAGGTTGGTAAAGACGTGATGTCATTGGGGTGCATAGCTGTCTAATCTGAAGCACTAAATGAGGACATGGGCAAACAATAAAAAAATACCACACAAAACAATAAAGAATGGCGCTGACAATGACTCATTCAACGTACAGTATAAACACAGGCTCCGTTCGCACATCCGCTCGGGACAATGACTCACTGTATGTATGTATTATGACAGTGAGTCTCCACCCCTCGGCGGGTGGCCAAATTATTTTGGAGGGTCCCGAAATTATATATATTAAAACTGAAATGGAAAATGGAAATGAAGAGTTTACACATAGTACACATAGTACATGCATACACCTTCCCTAATGATCATATCTGGTTTCAGTATTTATTCATGGTGTATTGGACATTGCAATGTTCCAATCTTCAATTAAAAAAAAACACAATTAAAAAGAATTTGTCTGACAATGAATCCTCAACGTATTAAAGCAGCTATAAGAAATAATGTCAACATTTGAATGACCTGTTTTTTCTTTTGTATTCAGACAGCCAGCAATGGGTAGAACGCTCCCAAAATAAATGTAGTCTCTGGGACACATCTAGGGTCCGCAATCTGCATTCAAAGATGTTCCTAGAAGCTTTGTCATTGGTCGATTTGCCTGTCTACTTCCTGATTGGTTAGTCATTGCGACTGGTTAGTCTTTCGACTTTCGGAGCGTTCTACCTATTCCTGGCTGTCTGAATACCAAAATAAATAAATAAATAAAATAAAGTTCATAGTGGAACGGAGCCACACGACAGAGCGGTGGAGGTCACAGTCCTGAAAACATGGAGGCTTTAATGAAATAACCACAGAAATCAGGTTAAGAGACACTCTGCGGTCCGTCTTAAAAGGCTAGTCGTTGCACATCTGAGAGAAGCTAAAAGGAGGCGCACGTACGTGTCTAATCTAATGCACGTGCGCACACACACGCTAATCTACACTCAGATTACACCGAGAAGTGGAGCCGGGCACATTAGTCAAATTGATCCAATATGCTCTAAACATAGACGTGACTTAAAACAATGTAAAAATAAAAACACATTTTTGTGAACACATCTCATGTCATCAATGCATTGTTTACCAAATAAGAAGAGTGTGTGTGTGTGTGTGTGTGTGTGTGTGTGTGTGTGTGTGTGTGTGTGTGTGTGTGTGTGTGTGCGCATGCGAGAGAGAGAGAGAGAGAGAGAGAGAGAGAGAGCACTCTGCTAAAATGGTTTATCTTGGTTCAGCTGTGCTGGGGTCATAGAAAACAGATTGATGATCAATCAACTCTATTCAATTATGCTCCATTTTTGGAATAAACACATTCGACATGTTGACAGGAAAGTGGCTCGCCTGCTCGCTCTGTGTGTGACTGTGTGTGTGTGTGTGTGTGTGTGTGTGTGTGTGTGTGTGTGTGTGTGTGTGTGTGTGTGCGTACAGTATGTGTGTGTGTGCGCGCACGGTTGCCAAAAGCATCAACGCAAATGAAAGTACATGAATGTTCATTTTGTACATTTTGTTCCCCCGATAGAATTTTTGACAAAATGACAGATTGACCTCTTAAGTCTTAATCACTCCGTCTCTCAGCTGTCCTACTGTCTGTCTACTGTCAGCTGTCCTACTCAGCTACTCAGTCTGCCTTAAACAGAGTCCCCCAGAGTCCAGAGGTAGTACCCCCAGAGTCTTAAACTACCCCCTCTACTGAGTCTACTCAGTCCTACTCAGCTGTCCTACTGTCTGTCTCCCCTACACTGTCTCCCTCTCAGCTGTCCTACTGTCTGTCTCCCCTACACTGTCTGTCTCTCAGCTGTCCTACTGTCTGTCTCTCCTACACTGTCTCCCTCTCAGCTGTCCTACTGTCTGTCTCCCCTACACTGTCTCCCTCTCAGCTGTCCTACTGTCTGTCTCCCCTACACTGTCTCCCTCTCAGCTGTCCTACTGTCTGTTCTCCCCTACACTGTCTCCCTCTCAGCTGTCCTACTGTCTGTCTCTCCTACACTGTCTCCCTCTCAGCTGTCCTACTGTCTGTCTCCCCTACGCTGTCTCCCTCTCGGCTGTCCTACTGTCTGTCTCCCCTACGCTGTCTCCCTCTCGGCTGTCCTACTGTCTGTCTCCCTCTCAGCTGTCCTCCCGTCTGTCTCCCCTACGCTGTCTCCCTATCGGTTGTCCTACTGTCTGTCTCTCCTACATGGTCTCCCTTCCAGCTCTCCTACTGTCTGTCTCCCCTACACTGTCTCCCTATCGGTTGTCCTACTGTCTGTCTCTCCTACATGGTCTCCCTTCCAGCTCTCCTACACTGTCTCTGTCTTATAGTAGACTACCCAGTTACTCGGCAAAATACATACTTTTACTTTATTTGTTTATTTAGGTGGGACAAAGCATTCAAAGCATTCATACACAAGGAAAGGACAAAGGTGTAAAGTGCATCTTAAGAGCAGCGGCAACTTAAATCAACCAACTCACCCAACATACTGCAGATCAAATCTGATTGGCAGCTGGAAGTCCAACTGGATGGTGGCACACTGGTGCTGTCGACCAATGGCGTCTCTGATCTGGATGTCGATCTAGAAAGATAGAACAGAGAGAGAAGGTATTCTTATCGTGTCGTTTCATGACCTCTTGAACCCCAGCATCTTATCGTTTTATGACCACTTGAACCCCAGCATCTTATCGTGTCGTTTCATGACCTCTTGAACCCCAGCATCAATATTCAGGGGGCTTCATCGGCCAAAAAGCCACCCCCAAATTTGTATGCTCACAATGCATCGTCTTACTACCTGTTGTGAGCTTGTAGGTCGGCTATTTATGGCGAAGAGATTTGGGGAAAGAACTGTCAAATAAGTGGTCAAATATAGTCAAGTATTTTCTCTTTCATCCTGGACATTAAAGCTAGCTAGTTAAAGGTGCTGTAAGCGATATACAAATTAGATTCTGAAATATGTGGCTCTCAGCGGATGACTTCAACTCCAACACTACTTTTGCCACCAGAGTCCTTCAAAATAAAAGGCGCCAAGAGTGCCAAGAGGCAAGATTTTACTCTGAAAAGCCTCGTCTTCCATTTCCCCCCAAAACCCGGGAGACATAATCTTCCATTATTACGTCACGCTGTCACGTCAAAAATATCTCTAGAAGTATTTGGAATATCTTCCAAACGAGATGCTTCCTGAAGTCAGAAATGATCTCTTCATGTGACCACCGTGCTCTGACTTTAGGTGCGTTACCCGTTCAATAAATAACGGTAGTGGGTCACACACACTGCAGTTCAAAACATTCATTTAATTTTTGAACACACTGATGAAGGCTGGCTAGCCGAAACGTTTGTCCCTGTTCAAAAATGAAATTTCAAATGTTTTGAACTGCAGAAATGATCACAGAACATTGGCCCTGTGGTCAAAACAAGGAAGTGAACGGCTGTGCGCATGCGCCAAACACAAGGAGATCGCTGAAGAAGGAAAGGCAAATAAAAAAATTGAATTACATGTGGATTGTAATCCCATCAGAAGAGAGAACTTTGAGCTAAGACCGTTTGATTGATTGATTTGATAAAGGTACAGTAAAAAGAATAACACAAAGAGACCTTGTTTCCATTGTTCCAATACATACAATACCTCACATATAAAAACTAAACAAAAAAACTACACCAATAGATTTATGTACAGAGAAGAAAAGACAAGGGTGGGGGGTCCTGTGTGTGCCAACCCAAGATAGTTTATTTGTTGTGCAGGAAACGGAACAGAATGGAACAGAGAGCTGCAGTTGTTCACAGAGACATTAGTCAGCCTACAGTACACACACACACACACACACACAGTGTCACACACACACACACACACACACACACACACACACACACACACACACACACACGTACGTTAATCTGGCTAATAAGTGGTGAACACAACCTCGTTAAGATGGCTGTCAAGGAATGTATGGTCATGGAAACACGGGTTTGCTGTGTGTGTGTGTGTGTGTGTGTGTGTGAGTGTGTGTTTGAGTGTGTGTGTGAGAGGGAAAGTGTGTGTGAGTGAGAGGGAAAGTGTGTGTACATGTGGTGTGTTCAACGGTGCCGCCATAAGGCAGAGAACTGTAGGAGGGTGGAGTGTTTGTGGGGGGGGGAAATGTGTTGTTGTATTTTGATTTGAATGCTTCAGTTTATGTTGCACTACCGTTTCATACTCATAAAACTCTGCGTCCAAAGGCGTCCTGTGGCACTGAGTGAATTAAGGTGGTTGCACACTGTGCGCGTTTTTCGGAAATAAATACTTAAAAACGGCGCTAAAAACCCGAAAACGCGTCCAGTGTGCAGGGAGGGACCTTTACTGTACTATTTGCGTTAGTATATTA
Source organism: Protomyctophum bolini (assembly GCF_963924005.1). Taxonomy (NCBI): domain Eukaryota; kingdom Metazoa; phylum Chordata; class Actinopteri; order Myctophiformes; family Myctophidae; genus Protomyctophum; species Protomyctophum bolini. The sequence goes on along the minus strand of NC_137868.1, from coordinate 6,027,760 downwards.
CTAACTTGTAGCTGCAGGTAACAATTATTAAATGGCAATTTCGATGTCTTCCTAGATTCTCAAACTTTTTTTATTTCAAGAACCCCCATAACTCAAGAGTTACTTTTCTGTACATTTTTATACTCTCAGAGCTACAGCTAGTCGGTATCGACCGATACGCAAGTTATCAGAATCGGGAAGGAACCAGAATGATTTCAATGTCAGAAGTACATCTTCATCAGTAATGAGTCTGATGATGCAACAGCGACATTGAAACGTTAGTCTACCCGTTACATTTTGCACCTATAATAAAAGGCTTCTATATACACAGCATATAGCTTAGATACAGTAAACTGAGTGAATAGAGGGTATGCAGTTTGATGACATCAAACCAGGAAGTAATGCAGGAATGCCTACTAAGTGGCTAAAAGCTACTTTATGGCCTTGACAGCCCATTCATCCAAAACAGAAAAGTCATATTTAATTGCCTTAAACGACATTAAACAATGTTAAACTCACTTTACCTGTCACTTTGCCATTCACTTTATGCATGTGCATACCCTCTATAGTATTTGACGTGCCAGTTCTAGAGTTTAATGACGCAAAAAGCCACAAGAGACCGTGGGTTTTAGAACTGCTCAGAGGCGTGGAGGAGCACACAATGCAGGGCGGGGTGACTCTGACCATCTTAGCCGTTGTTAAAAGTTGTGGTAAACCTCAGATTTGGAACGGCTCATTGCTTTTCCTAAAAGGCTTATCAGATATGGCAACATGAACATAATGGACGACGTAGCCCATCTCAATTTCACTACAATATTTTTCCGCCAGAAAATAGACCCAGTGCCAGTCGAGCACAGACAAGTAATTTGCTGAGCAAATGCAGGGGAGATACTGAACAGTACTGGCTTGTTTCAAGGAGAGCGCAAACTCTCTCTTGGAAGAGCCACCCATCCATCGACTTCTCTAATATACGGCAAACCTTCCCCGTGTTTCTTCACTAGTCCGATCCAGAAGAACACAGTTTGCCGGCCACTGCTATACAGAGATGCTCATAAGGTTATATCTTCCCTTCTTCTCTGGAGTCCTGCCTCAAAGCAGACCAGAGGTAGAAAACTGTGGTTCCCTGATGTCATCACTAGGGACACATGCATCAGTAAGCAGGAACTGGGGATGGCAATGAAGGACCGGGAAGTCTGGCGTGGCGTTGTGAAATCCATGATCTCATCTCGACCGCGGTCGAAAAATGGATGTTTTGAAGTGTTGTACAATCTTGCACATACATACGCAGGATACATATGCACCCCTCTTCTGTTGCCATAGGAAAGACTCAGGGCTGTATTTTGCGTGTCTTAAAGGGTAAGACCACTTTTTTTGAGGTTTGGGTTGTGTAGTTACTTTGCCATGATGCAACTCCAAATGTGGACAAGAAATAAGAAATAACTGCTCCAGTGATTAGAAATTGATAATTCAAAATATGCTCCTCATTGACTTACATTGTAGCTAAAACAGCTCTCAAAGTCACTCTTTTAGTACGTAAAAAAACAGAAACAATGTTGATTCAGACAATATAGAGCATCACCAAAACTCATGTAGTTTTATTTTTTCATAAAAATGTTAGATTCCTGTTGATTTGTCCATTTTATTGGGAAGAAAACCCGGACTGGATCCGTGGATCCGGATCCAGATCTTCAAATAGTAAAATCAACAGGAATCTAACATTTTTATGAAAAAATAAAACTGCATGAGTTTTGGTGATGCTCTATATTGTCTGAATCAACTTTGTTTGTGTTTGTATACGTACTAAAAGAGTGCCTTTGAGAGCTGTTTGAGCTACAATGCAAGTCAATGAGGAGCATATTTTGAATTGTCAATTTCTAATCACTGGAGCAGTATTTTTTTATTTCTTGTCCACATTTGGAGTAGCATCATGGCAAAGTAACTACACAACCCAAACCTCAAAAAAAGTGGTCTTACCCTTTAAGTACCAGGTCTTATTACCTAACTTGAGTAAACTAAAGACCTGGAGGCGTGATCAATCCTCTTTGGCCACTCAGAATAGCCAAATGGCATTGATCACGCCTCCAGGTCTTTAGTTTACTCAAGTTAGGTAATAAGACATGGTACTTAAGACACTCAAAATACAGCCCTCAATCACAAAATGGTAATACATCATTCATATTGAACGGATATTGTGAAGGCGTTGGTGCAGTGATATTGACACATGTGGTCCAGGTATGTGTTTAATCAGCATTTTACTGCAGATATTCAGAATCAAAATATAGAACTATCCCTTTTTAGAATGAGTGGTTATGTTTAATAATGTAATCAAAGTCTATGCCAAAGACAGCGTCGTCACACGTTACAATAATATGGGTTCGACCTTTCTAAGAAGAGACAGCCGGTAGAAAGATAAACATTTTATTCTATTTTCTAACGGATTCAATCCGAGAAATCGCCTAAGTCGATTTAGATTTTAGCGTTGGCTATTCAAAAATAGCAGATATACAAGATTTGTAGATCTGCCATTTTTGGAAAATCATGAAGATTCTTAGCAAATCTTTGTATATGCATTAAAAAAGCAAAAAAAAACTCAAATCTTTGTATATGCATTAAAAAAGCAAAAAAAACCTCAAATCTTTGTATATGCATTAAAAAAGCTAAAAAAACTCAAATCTTTGTATATGCATTAAAAAAGCAAAGAAAACTCAAATCTTTGTATATGCATTAAAAAAGCAAAGAAAACTCAAATCTTTGCTTCTGTGGGTCCCTGGAACAAAATATTTTGATGGGGGTCGGCAGATAAAAAACATAATACATTTTGTGAGTCCTTGACATAAAAAATATTGAGAACCACTGAGCAGTCAGAAAACGGTTTTTAGAAGACATTTTGTCAGAATTGGTCTCAGGTCTTAATGGGTTAAATCGGAATTGGCCCCCCCCAAAAAAAAAGCCAACTATTTTTTCCGACCTCCTCCTCCTCCACAACCAGAACCTGTCACGGGCCAAACGTCTGTTTTCAGAACTATAAATGCAGTACTTAACCCATTCTGACCGGGAACCCGTTTTGGTGTTAGCATCATGTTATGCTTTAGCTATTGAAAAATAGCAGACCTACAAGCTCGTAGCGCGCCACCGAGTGGCGCGCTATGAGCTTGTAGATCTGCTATTTTTGAAAGAAATCGAAGAACGACTGACATTTTTAGAATCTGATCTCAGGTCAGAATGGGTTAATCAGACCAGTGTGTGTCCAGTGGAAACCTCGTATGAATCTGATCTCAGGTCAGAATGGGTTAATCCTCTGGTTTTACGGCCCCGGCCTTGATTTACACCCCAACAGCTTGTCAAATTGTTCTAACTCTATTCCCTCCTCCTGTCGCGATGCAACACATCGAGAGCTCGTACAGTAGGTCGTACAGTAAGGTCGTCTATTTACGCTGCGGCGCAACACGCTGGGATGGAACACATGCATGCTGGCTTCTATGGAATCCTAATGACTGGAATAACTGTTAATCCACGTAGATGACATTAGATCACACGTTTCACCTTCTTCTATAACGACCTCCCCTGTGTCTATTATTATTATTATTATTATTACTGCACTCTCATTTCACTTTGTTGTTGTAACTAACCAGTAGGTGTAAAGTACATTTACTCGAGTACTGTACAGTACTTACAGCAGGCACTACATACGCACATTCATTTGAAAACTTTAGTTACTACTAGTTACTTTGCAGATTTTGATTACAAAAGCTGTTCAGATCTGCTATTGTCGAAAGACAATAGCAGTACCTTCTACTTTCGGTACTTTAAGTACATTTTGAAGCCAATACTTTTTATTTTATTTTATTGAGCTTGAGCAGATGCAGGCTATGGGAAAAATACATTCAAAGAGCCTATCAATGATCTGCAGCTTATTCAGTCAGGCGTTCAAAATGTACTTTACTCAAATACATTTTGAATTCCAGACTTCCAGTGCTTGTAAGAGTATTTTCTACAGTATATTGCAGTTACAGTATTGATTACTTTTACTTCAGTAATACACTGAGTACTATTTTTCCACCTCTGGTTGTAACCCGTGTCTGATGGATATGGTTTCCCATGTCGTCACTGCAGGCTGGAAACATCATATGACTGTTCCAGGAAACAGGAAAAAAAACTAAAAACACACACAGTAACCAGTATTATAGGCTGTATTACAATGCATCCAATGCAGTTATTTGAACACAGCCTTTTTTTTTAAACTCATTTAGGCCTGACGTTGAAATAGAAAAAATGTTTTCAAAATCATGACAGTTTTCTGAAAAACCTTATGTTTCTGCATCAGTGGTGCTCAATATTTCATGTCAAGGACATAATAAGGGGTCCTACTTATCATAGAGAAAAAATATATGTAATACGCCTCCGCAACCTAATTATTATTATTATTTTTAATAATTTGGGGACCCCGCAAAATAATTTGGCGACCCCCCCCCCCCCAAGGGGTCGCGACCCACGGGTTGAGAACCCCATATCTAACGTATAGTAGCTTCCCCGGCGCTAGCCAACGCTCGCTTCCGCTGTGGTCCGTCACTGGAATGTTTCCCCGCCGTCCACTTCCATTATAAGCATGTTGTCTGGCCGCGTTATTTCCTCTGAATCGAGGCTCAGATTGAGTCGTTTGAACAGAACGTCAGTGTTGGGGGGGGGGGGGGGTCATAAAACCTCACGGTTACTATATTAACGCTTCTGATGACTTATAAGAAAAAGTTATCACAGTGAGGCTTTAAACACTACAACTCATACATCGCATATTTCATGTGACACTGTAGTATGAAGAGAGTAGGGCGTTTTAACTTTACGGAACTACACATAAAACGTTGAAAGACGTAACGGAGATGTGAGGTTTCTGGCCTGACAGCGACGAACAACGAGAGAGCCCCAACCTGCTTGACGACGTTCCCTCACGCCTCTCTTAAAGAGGCCTTCTGACAGCTTGGGCCTCGGCGTCCGTCCAGCCAATTATAAACAGCTGTGTTGGCCAGGGCTGTGAACCATCATCACATTTTAAACACACGCTGTGGTTCAGCTCATTATTAAAAACACACACACACAAACACTGACCCACACAGAGACCCTGTCAAACACTGACCCACACAGAGACCCACACCCACACACACACACACACACACACACAAACACTGACCCACACAGAGACCCACACACACACAAACACTGACCCACACACAGAGACCCTGTCAAACGCTCTCAAAAAGCTGGGATTTGGCCAACTAAAAAAATCCTCTATCGATGACAACTCGTCCCTACAAGCGCTCCAGTGTGGGTTCAGAGAACATCATTGGATTGTGTGTATGTACAGTATATGTATGTGTATATATTTCCATAAAATGAAAAGGAGCCCCCATCATCTCCAAGCATAACCACATAATACATCCAAAGCTTACAATGTCAAAACTGAAGATATTCTCACTCTCAAGCTAGAAAATAATTCACCATCTAGTTACTGCAGAGTGATTTCTAACCAACACCAACTAGTTACTGCAGAGTGAGGTCTAACCAACACCAACTAGTTACTGCAGAGTGAGGTCTAACCAACACCAACTAGTTACTGCAGAGTGAGGTCTAACCAACACCAACTAGTTACTGCAGAGTGAGGTCTAACCAACACCAACTAGTTACTGCAGAGTGAGGTCTAACCAACACCAACTAGTTACTGCAGAGTGAGGTCTAACCAACACCAACTAGTTACTGCAGAGTGAGGTCTAACCAACACCAACTAGTTACTGCAGAGTGAGGTCTAACCAACACCAACTAGTTACTGCAGAGTGAGGTCTAACCAACACCAACTAGTTACTGCAGAGTGAGGTCTAACCAACACCAACTAGTTACTGCAGAGTGAGGTCTAACCAACACCAACTAGTTACTGCAGAGTGATTTCAAACCAACACCAACTAGTTACTGCAGAGTGAGGTCTAACCAACACCAACTAGTTACTGCAGAGTGAGGTCTAACCAACACCAACTAGTTACTGCAGAGTGAGGTCTAACCAACACCAACTAGTTACTGCAGAGTGAGGTCTAACCAACACCAACTAGTTACTGCAGAGTGAGGTCTAACCAACACCAACTAGTTACTGCAGAGTGAGGTCTAACCAACACCAACTAGTTACTGCAGAGTGAGGTCTAACCAACACCAACTAGTTACTGCAGAGTGAGGTCTAACCAACACCAACTAGTTACTGCAGAGTGATTTCTAACCAACACCAACTAGTTACTGCAGAGTGAGGTCTAACCAACACCAACTAGTTACTGCAGAGTGAGGTCTAACCAACACCAACTAGTTACTGCAGAGTGAGGTCTAACCAACACCAACTAGTTACTGCAGAGTGATTTCAAACCAACACCAACTAGTTACTGCAGAGTGAGGTCTAACCAACACCAACTAGTTACTGCAGAGTGAGGTCTAACCAACACCAACTAGTTACTGCAGAGTGAGGTCTAACCAACACCAACTAGTTACTGCAGAGTGAGGTCTAACCAACACCAACTAGTTACTGCAGAGTGAGGTCTAACCAACACCAACTAGTTACTGCAGAGTGATTTCTAACCAACACCAACTAGTTACTGCAGAGTGAGGTCTAGCCAACACCAACTAGTTACTGCAGAGTGAGGTCTAACCAACACCAACTAGTTACTGCAGAGTGAGGTCTAACCAACACCAACTAGTTACTGCAGAGTGAGGTCTAACCAACACCAACTAGTTACTGCAGAGTGAGGTCTAACCAACACCAACTAGTTACTGCAGAGTGAGGTCTAACCAACACCAACTAGTTACTGCAGAGTGAGGTCTAACCAACACCAACTAGTTACTGCAGAGTGAGGTCTAACCAACACCAACTAGTTACTGCAGAGTGAGGTCTAACCAACACCAACTAGTTACTGCAGAGTGAGGTCTAACCAACACCAACTAGTTACTGCAGAGTGAGGTCTAACCAACACCAACTAGTTACTGCAGAGTGAGGTCTAACCAACACCAACTAGTTACTGCAGAGTGAGGTCTAACCAACACCAACTAGTTACTGCAGAGTGAGGTCTAACCAACACCAACTAGTTACTGCAGAGTGAGGTCTAACCAACACCAACTAGTTACTGCAGAGTGAGGTCTAACCAACACCAACTAGTTACTGCAGAGTGATTTCAAACCAACACCAACTAGTTACTGCAGAGTGAGGTCTAACCAACACCAACTAGTTACTGCAGAGTGAGGTCTAACCAACACCAACTAGTTACTGCAGAGTGAGGTCTAACCAACACCAACTAGTTACTGCAGAGTGAGGTCTAACCAACACCAACTAGTTACTGCAGAGTGAGGTCTAACCAACACCAACTAGTTACTGCAGAGTGATTTCTAACCAACACCAACTAGTTACTGCAGAGTGAGGTCTAGCCAACACCAACTAGTTACTGCAGAGTGAGGTCTAAGCCAACACCAACTCAGGATTCCTGGATCGCTGCCCTCCACAATGTCCTATCCAACATCAGGTTCTGGGAGCTCTTCAGTGTTGTCAGCCAAGCTGTCGCGCCGCAGCACGTCTACATTAGGTGGTACGCTTCTTTCCCCTCCTGGCTTTGCCCTGGGGTTGGCTCCCATATACAGTAGGGTCAATTTACTTGCCTCATCCTTCTCTCTCTCTCAGTCCGTGACCGACCCGTTGGTCACGGACTAAAGAGAAGGGCACAAGACGGTGAAAATATCTGCACTATTTTCCAACCGTGGACTTCAGGTGATTCAGGTTCTATTTCGATGCCGTCGCGGGTTCGACACGGTCGACGCCGCGGCATTTTAATGTCACGACGTTGAACACGGGGTTGGCACTCCGGCTAAAAGCTTTAACCCATTCTGTCCGGGAACCCATTTTGGTGTTGGCATCATGTTATGCTTTAGCTATTGAAAAATAGCAGATCTACAAGCTCATAGCGCGCCACCGAGTGGCGTGCTATGAGCTTGTAGGTCTGCTATTTTTTTGAAAAATCGAAGAACGACTGACATTTTTTTATAATCTGATCTCAGGTCAGAGAATGGGTTAATCAGACCTAGTGTGTGTCCAGTGGAAACCTCGTATGAATCTGATCTCAGGTCAGAATGGGTTAACCACTTACTACCCCAGCGTTCCGCACTGTGGGGGAAGGCGGTGGCAGAAAACGGCGGATCGTTGAGCTTGTCGATAACGCCGTTTTCATCGAACGCTTTCCCTGTAAAATTGGAAAACAGAAAATACACTATAGTACAGGGCCCTGAGGGACTCATAATATTCAGCCATAATATGGGGTTTAAGTGGTTAAACTTTCTCCCTACCAGAGAACACACAAACATTTTTTCTGTTGAGATCAGATCAGGTGATGTTTCATCTTCAGATGCCATTAACCCATTCTGACCTGAGATCAGATTCATACGAGGTTTCCACTGGACACACACTGGTCTGATTAACCCATTCTGACCTGAGATCAGACTCTAAAAATATCAGTCGTTCTTCGATTTTTCAAAAATAGCAGACCTACAAGCTCGTAGCGCGCCACTCGGTGGCGCGCTATGAGCTTGTAGATCTGCTATTTTTCAATAGCTAAAGCATAACATGATGCTAACAACACCAAAACGGGTTCCCGTTCAGAATGGGTTAAATGATACCATGTCTCGCTAGAAATGTTGTTTTTCAATGTATTTGCCACTGTGTTATCCTGCACTTTTATGCCATGGAAAAATTATTGTGTGTATAAGTGTTGTTGCTGTCGTTGTTGGAAGACAAATTTCCAAGGGGACACGGGGAGAACATGCAAACTAGACCCAGAAAGGCCCTTTTCGCCAACCCCAGCCTCAGGTATGGGCACTGATGACGTGGAGGAGAGAACACGCCGCCAGCGCCCAAAAATATTGCCAGATAGTGAGAACTGAGAACGAGTTTCAGTTCCTACTGATTCTCTGACGGGGTTTGTTTACTTACACAATTGCTGCACTAATTATTACACAATTGACACAGCGAATTCACACAGCGAGGGGGGGGGGGGGGGAGGAGCAGAAGAAATGCAAATGTACCGAGCCAAAGGTCAAGTTTACAAACTAGTGAGGGTTCAAGTCATTAAATGTCTGAAATCACATATTTAACATGAATCTAACATGTCGTGAGGGGGTCCCTGCTTCCTCTCTCTCTCAGCTGAGGGGGTCCCTGCTTCATCTCTCTCTCAGCTGAGGGGGTCCTTGCTTCATCTCTCTCTCTCAGCTGAGGGGGTCCCTGCTTCATCTCTCTCTCAGCTGAGGGGGTCCCTGCTTCATCTCTCTCTCAGCTGTCGACTGAGGGGGTCCCTGCTTCATCTCTCTCTCAGCTGAGGGGGTCCCTGCTTCATCTCTCTCTCAGCTGAAAAACAGATTTGCTCTGCTCCAGTCCGTTACTGCATGGGTTCCTGGTCATGCCATCTGGTGCTTTGCTTTTCTGTGGCTTTTTCTCTGAATACTATCAACATAATAGAATTTCCTGTCTCCGAGCATATCGCTGTGATATTTCAGACGCCGCTCCGCTCTCCCCTGCCCTCCAGCCGTCTGCCTTGTGACAGAACATCTCTCATTCTCATTCTGCTCAGCGCTTCCTCCAGATCCTCTGTCTGAGACCACCGTTATAATGTTGTCTACTAAAACCATGACGAAAAGTCTTCTACACTTTTTCACTGACAAAAACAAAATAAAAAAACTAAGCTATGATAACTAAAACTATTGTCAACACAAACTAGACTAAAATCTTAGGGAGGGACTAGTGGAGAAGATATCCAGTTTTTATTTGTTTGCGCTCGGGTGTTGTGCTCTGGAAATAGCAGATCTACAAGCTCAACTAATTCCAGCATGCAAGCAAGTGTAAAATAAGCCATACATTTTACGACCCATCAAAATAAACATTTAGACTATAGCTAGACTATAACCACGGGGGTTACCACTGTGCCACACCGAGCGCTGTGTATTTACTGTGGTAAACACACAGCCGGTGCGCTCCTCTATAACCACTGGGGTTACCACCGTGCCACACAGAGCACCATGTATTTACCGTGGTAAACACACAGCCGGACGGTGCGCTCCTCTTCGCAGAGCTGACTATCGTGCTCCGGACGAACGCCCGGTCGTTTTGGTTGCAGCGCAATTCCGCCCCGGTGGTGGCTGCTCAAGCTGGAGATTTTAACAACCCATTTTGGGGGCGGGAACCCCTTTTGGTGTTAGCATTATGCTATGCTTTAGCTATTGAAAAATAGCAGACCTATACAAGCTCATATGAGCTTGTATAGGTCTGCTATTTTTGAAAAATCGTGGCGCAAATTTGGAAACATAGGTAGAGACATAGGTATTTTAGAAAAATGTCATGATTGATTTAGAAGACATTTTTTTAATTTCGACGTCAGGCCTAAATGGGTTAAAGGAAGCACTTTGTCATTTGATCCTCCTGATTGTGCAGGGTGTGACGACCACCTAATTTACAACCAGACGTTGAATCATTACCACCGCCACGAGAAGTCCATGTTTCAGCGGAGCTGCGTGTGATGACAGGTCGATGATGCGAGCAGTGAGCACCTTGACGGTTGATGTGTTCAGTGAGAGCATCACGCTGTGTGAACGCCCTATGGACATGATATCCAGTAAAGTAGCCTTGCCGAGCCATGAGGCCCATAGGGCAGGAGCCTATCTCCTGTTTCTGTAGCCATGAGGCCCATAGGGCAGGAGCCTATCTCCTGTTTCTGTATAGCCATGAGGCCCATAGGGCAGGAGCCTATCTCCTGTTTCTGTATAGCCATGAGGCCCATAGGGCAGGAGCCTATCTCCTGTTTCTGTAGCCATGAGGCCCATAGGGCAGGAGCCTATCTCCTGTTTCTGTAGCCATGAGGCCCATTAGGGCAGGAGCCTATCTCCTGTTTCTGTAGCCATGAGGCCCATAGGGCAGGAGCCTATCTCCTGTTTCTGTAGCCATGAGGCCCATAGGGCAGGAGCCTATCTTCTGTTTCTGTAGCCATGGGGCCCATAGGGCAGGAGCCTATCTCCTGTTTCTGTAGCCATGAGGACCATAGGGCAGGAGCCTATCTCCTGTTTCTGTAGCCATGAGGCCCATTAGGGCAGGAGCCTATCTCCTGTTTCTGTAGCCATGAGGCCCATAGGGCAGGAGCCTATCTCCTGTTTCTGTAGCCATGAGGCCCATAGGGCAGGAGCCTATCTTCTGTTTCTGTAGCCATGGGGCCCATAGGGCAGGAGCCTATCTCCTGTTTCTGTAGCCATGAGGCCCATAGGGCAGGAGCCTATCTCCTGTTTCTGTAGCCATGAGGCCCATTAGGGCAGGAGCCTATCTCCTGTTTCTGTAGCGTGAGGCAGCTTGATGTACAAGTACACCCCCTGGACATGACGTTAGTATGTCGCAGGGACTTAACCCCCAATCCAACCCTTGATGCTGAGTGTCAAGCAGGGAGGCACTGGGTCTTTGGTCTTTGGTATGACCCGGCCGGGGATCGAACCCCCGACCTCCCAGTCTCAGGGCGGACACTCTAACCACAAGGCCACTGAGCTGGTTGCCACTGATATCCAAGTGCATATTAATCATGTTCATGTTGAAAAATGTTCACATACAGTATTACTTAAAATAGTGGAAATACCCGTCTACAAGCTCAGCTATTTCGACGATTTTCTAAGTATGCAATTATGAAATACGGTATGTCAGTCAAGTCTTTGTATATTTATATTTATCATATCTGTCCTATGTGTCATTTCAAAGCCCTGAAAGCCAAACAGAAACGTCATTTTTTTTTAAATCCCCCAGGGGAGGTTTGTTCCGAACTATTTCTCTATTTTAGGAATGCCCTGCTTCAGACAGAAGTGCCCAGTACAACCCAGTGGTCCTTGAGGGGGTTCCAGGTGGTCCCCAGTACAACCCAGTGGTCTGGGGACCATCAGTGGTCCTTGAGGGGGTTCCAGGTGGTCCCCAGTACAACCCAGTGGTCCGGGGACCACCAGTGGTCCTTGAGAGTTGGTATCAGCTTAAGAGCTCAAGACGACTCCTCACGTCTTAATTACACCCGTAGAGGGCTCAGGACTTTTTATTTATTTAATTGCAGCATTTAACTCCCATTTCATTTATATGGTTATAATGTGGTTATATTAATGTAGAAAACAGAAGAAGAAATGATTATTATAACTATCAAAATAAACTAGAATAAAAACAACAGTACAGTAGTACAGTAGTGCATCCCGTGGATGCAGAGGTCGTTGATTTATTGCATCCCTCAACTATAAACTGCGTTTTGGGATGCAAAATGCACCCTATTTTAACCCATTTAGGCCTGATGTCGAAATTAAAAAAAAAAAAAAATCTTTACTTTTTAGTTTTCTGAAAAACCTCATGTTTCTATAGCAGTGGTTCTCAAACAGTTTCATGTCAAGGACCCCTAAAAATATATATGTAATTGGCCGCCGACCCCCATCGGAAAATATGTTGTTCCAGGCAGGGACCTTCCAGAAGCAAATATTTGAGTTAAAAACGTTGTCTCTGAAAGAATATATTGAAAGCTTTAAAGACTATGAGCTTGTAGATCTGCTATTTTTCAATAGCTAGATTATAACATGTTTAAAACACCAAAAGGGGTTCCTGCCCAGAATGGCTTAACCTCTGAATGCGTTGTGCAGCGCTGAGCGCTCAGCTCTCAGTGCCATGTTTCACTCGGCGTGCGCTGCAGCCGTTCACCACCTTGTTTACGGCCCAACAAAACTGTCTATTCTCTTTAAATCTACGTCTCTCTCTCCATGGTTCTGATCAGAACAACGTGATGTTCTCTGTCCTCATTTCTGACTTAACCAAAAGCATCTCGTTTTGGAAAATAAACGCTTTTAGAGAGAACTCAGATGTGACAGCAACATAGTGCTGGATACTGTTTTCTTGAAAAAGCTATGTTTTTCTATGTCAGTCGTTCTCAAACACTTTCATGTCACTTTTCACGATTCTTCAAAAATAGCAGACCTACAAGCTCGTAGATCTGCTATTTTTCAATAGCTAAAGCATAGCATAATGCTAACGCCAAAAGGGGTTCCCGCCCCAAAATGGGTTTTAATGGAGTAAAGCCTGCCTCTATAGCTGGGCACTCTAGTGACTTTATTTTTTAAACATTCCGGCACACTGGAAGCGTTCATAAGTCTACACAATTAGAGAATGTAGAAGAGTTGTTATTTTGATCAATGTTTGCCCGTTATCTCTCCTATGGTCTCACATCAACACAGCATGGAATTGTGGGCAAAATATTTATCCAACGACAACTAAATATTCAAAAGTCTTGGGGGTCTGAGAGGCTAAATCTGGTCAGATGGTGGTCCGTCCGTGGCTGAAATAAATCATGGACCTCGATAGTAAAAAGGGTTGGGCCACTGTTATATAACGTTGGCCAATGACCAGCTGTGTTTGGGTTAAAGATTTATATTTCTCTCTTAACTTTGATGCCACGGCTGCTCTAATGTGTGCCGATGATCACAGCGCCCGTCTGCGAGAGGCCAAGAGTTCATTTTCCCCTAAACCAATCAACTGTCAACGTCACAACCTCAGGGTGCCGCTTTTGAGGCCTAAGCTCCGCCCCCCCTACTGACCTTTGGCCCGTAGAAGGCTCCGTCTCCTGGATTCACCTCCCAGTGTTCACCGAACGCCTCCAGACTGCTCTGTAACTGCTGCTCAGGGGGAGAGAGAGAGAGAGAGACATAGAGACAGAGAGAGAGAGAGAGAGAGAGAGAGAGAGGGAGAGACATTTTTATTATTTATACGTTTATTCAACAGGGACAATACAAAAAACAATGTATCAAGTAAAAACATGAAACCTTTGCAATGTATATGGGTTTGTAGCCAAGGATAATTTGCAACCCCAGTCCCTGGTTAGGCCTTTCTAAAGTTCTATACCTAAAACAATCCTTTACAACATACCTATACTAAAACAATCCTTTACATACAAATACTAATACATCCAATACACAGAGACAGACAGAGAGAGAGAGAGAGAGAGAGAGAGAGAGAGAGAGAGACATAGAGAGAGATAGAGATAGTCAGTCAGACAGACAGACAGAGAGAAACAGAGAGAGAGAGACAGACAGACAGAGAAAGATAGAGACAGACATACAAAGACAGAGACAGACAGACAAAGAGAGAGAGAGAGAGACAGAGAGAGAGAGAGAGAGAGAGAGAGAGAGAAGAATGAATCATTCATTCTGACACCACCACCTTCACACTGACCCCAATTCAATCAATCCCAGCTGGCCTGAGGGCACTTTAAAATACCTATATGTGTATTCAATCATGTGCGAGTGTGTGTGTTCCTTTAACGCTTCATGACTATAATATTGCGCAACACATTTTGCTATTGTGCTTCATGTCATGACCAGGAGCATTAATTAATGCACTGTGTAAAAGTGTGTGTGTGTGTGTGTGTGTGTGTGCATGCGTGCACACACAGGGATTGAAGCAAAAACAAAGCTCACGGGTGGAAGGTTTTGTTAGGCCGCGTCCCAACCTGTGATTTGTCAAAGGGTGTGAGAGGAGAAGGAGGAGCCCCCCCCCCCCTTCCCCCACACTGGCGCTCCGTTTCCTAAAACCTCTACGACCTAAAAAAGGCCCTCAGTCACTGCCATGGACCACATTCACCACTTTCTGCTTCTAGATGGCGCTCTTGGCTAACCTAATGATTCACTGTTCAATCATTGTTTTTTTCTCGTGCCAATAAAGCTCCCTTGGATTGAATAATTGATAAGTTACGGAAAAGATACACTGTGATTGGCCAGTCACTTGAGTGGCAGCGACGCAGCATGCCTTCTGGCACATCTGCTCGACTTCCGCCTACGATGGAGACACATCGCTCAGAGTGTAGAGTAGGGACACGCTTTGATCTCGCCGCAAAGCGGGTGCCTTATGGGCTATAGTTCCAAACATTGCTCCTATGGCTGGAACTATCCCATTGAGACAAAGCGGGTGCCTATGTGGGCTATAGTTCCAAACATTGCTCCTATGGCTGGAACTATCCCATTGAGACAAAGCGGGTGCCTATGGGCTATAGTTCCAAACATTGCTCCTATGGCTGGAACTATCCCATTGAGACAAAGCGGGTGCCTATGGGCTATAGTTCCAAACATTGCTCCTATGGCTGGAACTATCCCATTGAGACAAAGCGGGTGCCTTATGGGCTATAGTTCCAAACATTGCTCCTATGGCTGGAACTATCCCATTGAGACAAAGCGGGTGCCTTATGGGCTATAGTTCCAAACATTGCTCCTATGGCTGGAACTATCCCATTGAGACAAAGCGGGTGCCTATGGGCTATAGTTCCAAACATTGCTCCTATGGCTGGAACTATCCCATTGAGACAAAGCGGGTGCCTTATGGGCTATAGTTCCAAACATTGCTCCTATGGCTGGAACTATCCCATTGAGACAAAGCGGGTGCCTTATGGGCTATAGTTCCAAACATTGCTCCTATGGCTGGAACTATCCCATTGAGACAAAGCGGGTGCCTATGGGCTATAGTTCCAAACATTGCTCCTATGGCTGGAACTATCCCATTGAGACAAAGCGGGTGCCTATGGGCTATAGTTCCAAACATTGCTCCTATGGCTGGAACTATCCCATTGAGACAAAGCGGGTGCCTATGGGCTATAGTTCCAAACATTGGAACTATCCCATTGAGATAGAATGAGCACTTCCACATTCTATTATTACAATGGGAGTCAACGCTAGTGTCGCCACTCTCTTACTAGATTACTCTGGCTCCAATGAACTGCAGCGGACAGTTATCTATGATAAAACTCGCCTCCCATCCACTTCCATGTTAGATCCGTGGGCTAATTAGTGTCAATTTGGGGGTCCTTGGCATGAAAAGGTTTGGGAACCACTGGGTGTAGGTGGTGCATAGTTACCTGCTCGGCGGTGTTCCACAGCTCCTCCTCTCCCAGGCAGGGTGACGGGCGGGTGGACAGCAGGCAGTGGAAGGAGAACCCAAAGGTCTGGTACACAGTCCGCACAAAGTCCAGACAGCCAGACATCTCCTCTGCTAGCTTCAGTGTGCACGCACAAACGGCGCACATACGTACGAGCACAGACACACAGACACACACACACACACACACACACAAAATTGGTGATACATTTTCTATTCCTTTTTATTTATTTAACCAACATAAAACCACATTGAGACCGAGTGGTGCAACTCCCACTTCTGTTTCGTCTTTACAGTCGCGCAAATTTATTCTAATATAAATACAAATCATCTAAGCATAACGTTGCTGTCGGGAGGAAACCTCAATTTTTGAGGTTTGTGGCATAAATCAGTGCTATTGAACACCCTTTACGGCTGTGTGTCGTTTTGAAAATATTGAACCAATGGAAAGTAGTAAAAAGTGCTTTGGACAAAACCTCTTAACTCCATTGGACCCTCAAAATGTCTGCTAAAGCAACTAACTCCACCACCTCATCCCCCTCTCATGGAAGTAATTGACAATATTATAAAGTTACAACACCAACTTTGATGAGGCTGTATTGCTTTGTTTTAATGAATGAATGAATGAATGAACACAGCAGAGATATAAAGCTTGTTGCTATAAGCAGAAAAGGAAATAAAACAATAAAATGTAAAGATATAGAGCACCGAAGTCTGACGTCACTTTCAGTAGAGGGCGTCAGTCCCCAAGTTCATGTATTTGTTTAGTTGCATTGAAATCGCCATAGGAGGATTTTTAGATTGCTTCATATAAGAACTGTGTTTGAAAAATAAACATGTCACCCCGGCCGCTTCACTCATATGGATATGAAGAATCAACTGACTGAGAGAAAACGCTAATGTTACTGCTGCTGAATTAGTTAGATTTTCGCTAGAAGCAGACTGTATCATATATGAGTGACTGACTGTTGCAAACGATACAGAGACAAACCTCCCTGACAATAACGCCGAGACAGCTTGTTTATTTTTGGACCACAACGCTTATAGTAGACGATATTAAGATCACCCCATGTTATTCTCCATAGAGAAATGACTTCCGCGAACCAGGGGAATCGACGGGATGAGCGAGTTACGTCAGGACTTCGGTGCTCTATTTTAAAATATATTTCCCTGAACGGAAATGGCAGCTTCCTTACTGTAGTTTAGTGTAGTTCCAGACTCTATATAGCATTCAGGAGGTGTAGTTCCAGACTCTATATAGTATTCAGGAGGTGTAGTTTTGGGTGGTGTAGAATAGTTAGAATAGTCTGGCTACGCGAGACTACAGAATGACCAAATATAAAACTTTTGTAAATTGGCCAGTATGGCCTATTTACAACATCAAAGCAGGAGCAATTACTGCTAAGTGTGCTGTCCAATCCTTTTAAAACTCATTAGAGAGATCACAAAATTGAGTCTGGTCTGCACACCTATTTTTGACAAATTTTCACATGCGTATTCAAAATAAGAGCTTTTCTTTATGGGGGTGGTGGGGGGGTGCTTGAACCTCTACTTTTCCTCCTAGCGAAATAACTGATGTACAAGCTCCACAACGTGTCACATTGAATGAGTTTTACATGCTTGGAGATCTACCATTTTTTGCTCATGTTCCGCCTATTTTTGGGACAAATTATCACTTATTATGATAACATGCAGAGCATAGTGATCGTGTTGTTAACCCATTCAGAACAGCATTATGTTACACTTTAGCTATTGGAAAATAGCAGATCTACATCTATCTGCCGCGCTACAAGCTTGTATGTCTGCAATTTTTGAAAAATCGTGAAAACGTTTGCAAACGTTTGTAACTCAAATCTTTGTTTATGGGGGGGGCGGGGGGTCCCTGGAACAACATATTTTCAGATGGGGGTCGGCGGCCAATTACATGTATTTTTGGAGGTCCTTGACATGACATAGAAACATGGGTTTTTCAGAAAACTGTCAGGATTTAGAAGACCTTTGTAGAATCGATGGTAGGTGGTCTGTGGTGCATTGTATTGTATTCCTTTATGCACACATGTTGAGAATGTACTGCACTGATATTCACATCTCGATAATATTATGTTTGCTCCTTAAACAAACGACCTTTGAACCTGTTTGCATCCATTCCTTTCCTTTCCTTCCTTCAGGAAAAACACAGTATTTCACTCTCTCTGATTGAGTGCCCCCTACTGGACACAAGGATAATAACACTGTGGATGGACAGACAGGGGGAAAACTTTAAATGGGACATTCCCAAAGACGTCCCCAGACGTCTTTGGGGCACCACAGGGATTATAGAGACGTCTGGGGCATACGATGTGTTAAGTTTTTCCACCACAGCCTAACAGGCACCCACAGAGGTTAACCCATTAAGACCTGAGGACGATTCTACAAATACCTTCTAAATCCTGACAGTTTTCTGAAAAAAAAACATGTTTCTATGTCATGTCATTCTCAAACATTTTCATGTCAAGGACCCCCAAGATTATATGTAATGGGCTGCCGGAAATAGGTTGTTTTCCAGGGACCCCCCCCCCCCCCCCCAGAAGCAAAGATTTGAGTTAAAAACGTTGGTTCTGAAAGAATATTATATTCAAAGATTTGCATCTACATTTTCACGATTTTTCTAAAATAGCAGAGTGCCGCGCTACGAGCTTGTAAGATCTGCTATTTTTCAATAGCTAAAGGAGCAATGTAATAACATGATGCTTTAAAACCCCCAAAGGGATTTCTCGCCAAAAACGGGTTAAACACATCAAGGCCTCATGTGACTCAGGCTAACAGGACAACTCAGGACAACCATTATAGTGCCGCCAGCGTTGTGCCCTGGCTGACACAAGGCCAGGTGTGACAACCACACATTATGATCGCTATATACACAACTACACACAATGTTATGAATCGCACTTTAACCCATTTAGGCCTGACGTCGAAATTTGACAAAACCTCATGTTTCTGTATCAGTGACGGTGCTCAATATTTCATGTAAAAAGGACCCCAAACATGATATGTAACTGGCCACCGACCACCATCTGAAAAAATGAAAATAGCTCTCTGTCATTTAGCAGGGGACCACCTGGAACCCCCTCAAGGACCACTGGTTGAGAACCACTGCTCGAAATGAGTATGAGGAGAAGTTGTTGTAGCAGCAACAACATTGTGTGTGTGTGTCTGTGTGCGCGTGCGTGTGTATTTACGTCTCAGTGTGTGTAACAAAGGTTAATGTTATAAACGGTAGCTTCCTTCCTTCCTAAATTATTTTTTATTACCAACCAACTTTATTTATATCCAAGGTGAGCTGAGAGGCTTTTGTTGTGGCCACAGTAATTCTCCCTTTTCTAAAGAACAGAAACAGTGTTGTCAGGCCCCTACTACGGCAACGGTGTCCAACCTGTGGGCCGGGGACCGCTGGCAGGGCAGCGAGGCCCAACCTGTGGCCAGGGGACCGCTGGCAGGGCAGCGGTGTCCAACCTGTGGCCCGGGGACCGCTGGCACTGGTACTCGCATTTGCTACTGAAAACAGCACAGTGCGAGTTGTGATTGTGAAATGCAGTTTGTAGCACCCTTTGCGACAACAGACCTGTTGTCGCAAACAGAGACAAGGCTCTGATAAAAGCAAGTGCACATTCTATGAGTCGCAGCTCTATACCATCATTTATATTTCTGTAGTACGGCCGTGTCGTCCGTCCAAAAAAAAAGAGCAGATCTACAAGCCAACGTGTCGAGGCTTGCGTCGGTAGCTTGACTGTGCGTAATTATAGCACTTTAGACCTCCTGGGAGCCTTTATTTATTGAACTGTCTTCTTGTTGCATGAAATACCTACTTGCTTGACTTGTTTTATAATATTGTTAAACCAATTCATTTAATAAAGACTTTTGTATATTATTGGTTACACACGTTTCTGCCTTGCCTATCTATACCGTATACTGAATCTGTGTTTGGGAGTCATTACGTGCTCCGGGTGTCCAGTATTGCATTTAGTAAATATCTCCTGGGGCGCAATTCCCCAGGTGGCGTAGTAGGCTACCTTAATTCCCCAGGTGGCGTAGTAGGCTACCTTAAGCAATACCACCTTTCCACATACAGACCGTACGTACAGAAACGTCCTATTTTGATCAGAGTTCCGCCGTTCGATAGGTTGGGGTCCGGCAGATAAAACCCTTTATCAGACGGGGAAGCCTTCATTCACTACATTACATACACAAGGTGGGTCACCACCAGGGTGGGCGTACGGTACCTGCTCTGGCGTGCAGAAGATGTGCGCGTCGTCCTGGCAGAACCGGCGGACCCGGGTGAGGCCGGTCAGCGCTCCGGAATGCTCGTTCCTGTGGAGAACGCCGAAGTCCGCCCAGCGGAGAGGAAGCTCCCTCCACGACCTCACGCTCTGCTCGAACATGACACTGTGCGCACACACACACACACACACACACACACAATCAATAATTACTAGCAACAACTTATTTGAAGGTAGGTAATGTTTTTACATGCCTGTGTGTGTGTGTGTGTGTGTGTGTGTGTGTGTACCAGGTGCGTACCAGTGAGCAGGACAGTTCATGGGTTTCAGGGCGTATGTCTGAGCGTCCTGGCTCGCCACAGTGAACATGTTGTCACAATAATGCTCCCAGTGACCAGAACGCTCCCACAACGTCTTGTTGTACAGGGTGGGGGTCACGACCTCCTGGAAGCCCCGCCTCTTATACTCGCCCTAGAAGAGGAGAGAGAGAGTGACCGATTGGTTACATGCATTTGACTCATTATTATTGGACTATTGGATGATATGAAGTCATCGGAATCCCAGATGTTTATCTTTCCAGGGAGAGAAGAAAAAAGTCTGGGTCCGAGTGCAAACGTCCATCACTCTCTGCTGATATCTGATCATTTGTACCTTTGTTAAATTGACGTACACACACACACACACACTCCTCTCTCTCTCTCTGTCGCTCTAATTAATTCGTCTCATGTTGCGCAGCTGTGTCTAGATTCTCCCAGCGGATCCTGCCTACTATGCCAGAGAAAGCATACGTAGGTGGACCCCCCAGGCTATAGGAAAAGCGAGAACGATGATAATACAATTTAAAGTACATTTAAAAAACACGAATAAAGGTGGCACTGTTGAGCAGCCTAAAGAAGCATTCACACAGAGCACCACGACTACAACAATAAAACTGTACCGTACATACAGTTCACAGCACCGTACAGTACAGTAACTATATCACAATAAAAGTATTGTTGGGGTTGGCGAAAGGGCCTTTCTGTGTGGAGTTTGCATGTTCTCCCTGTGTCCCCTAAGGTAGGTACCCTCACAAAAAACATGCAGTAATCCTGGTCACTAAACTGCCTCCCCCTGGTTAGCCTGATGGAGGGGAAAGGAACTGGTTGGAATAACGTGTTCCTTCCACGTGCTATACGTCCAACTAGGGAAACTCCCCCCTGTCAGGTGTAAAGGAGCAACTTGGACACTCAGTCATGAAGGAAGCATGAGTTCAAGTCCGTTGCTCTCCCCAGGTTGGCGGAGGGTGTGTAGAGCCCAGGATCACATTAGATGATTGACACAGCAGTGAAAAATGGTGGGAAAAATGGTGGGATAAAAAACATATTTAAAAAATATATATATTGTTGGACCGCTCAGTTCATACAGGTGTGCTTTAGGGAATTCACTTCTAGTCGTTTTTACTAGTTGACTAGTTGTCTAATTTACTAGTCGACTAGTTGTCTATTATATGTATTTTAATTTATTTTTTGGAAATAAATATTTGTACATTTAAAAACTGTGTACATTGGTGACTATCACTATGATCTACCTGATCTTGAGGCATACACAAATAAAAAGAAAAACTTTTTTTTTCTCGACTAGTGAATTTACTAGTTGACTAGTAAACTCACACACACACACACACACACACACACACACACACACACACACACACACGCTCAGTCAACTAGTCGACTAGTTGCTTATTGCCCTAGTGTGCTTTTCTCTTTACCACACACACACACACACACACACACACACACACACACACACACAGAACACACGCACGCGCGCACACGTGTGTGTGGGCTTAAGTGTTTGACTAAACATACACCAGCTGCCTCCATGTTTTATCCTTCCTAGTGGACTGCAGAGATGGAGGATAAGAGATGGACAGGTGATAAGGGAGGGGAGGAAAACAAACACTGTAGGAAATTAAATGAAAGCTTAATATGTTCTGGTGTAGAATAGATGTAATCTGAGCATTACGTCATACTTTAGCTGTTGAAAAATAGCAGATGTACAAGCTCGTAGCGCGGCACTCGAGCTTGTAGATCTGCTATTTTTTTGAAGAATCGTTAAAATGTGGCGCAAATCTTTTGAATATACATCATTTCAGAGCGAACGTTTTTTAACTCCTATCTTTGCTTCTGGGATGTGCCTGGCTGGAACAACATATTTTCAGATGGGGGGGGGGGACAGGGGGACAGGGGGGGGGTGGCCAAATACAGATAATTCTGGGGGTCCTTGACATGGACAGGCTGAGAACCACTGACACAGAAACATGTGGTTATCATCATCAGAACGTTCAACTCCCAGTGCAGCGAGGAGGCACAAGAAACCCATGCGGTCACAAAAAACGCCTCCTATCCACTATCCACCTCCTACCCGTGTTAAGAGATTTCTTTCCACAGTCCACTTTTGCTGCGACCGCCATTTAACTTTCTTTGGACAAGTCATGTTCCGAAATTGGGCTGCTATATTATGGCTCATGTGGTTAAAAGTGTACCGCTATATAAAAAACAAAAAACAAACGTGTGTGAAGTGAGGGGCACATTTTATGATGATGATGATGATAACCACTTGTCATTTGACCACACACACACACACACACACACACATGGCATCACGGGTGACCACACAAAGCTGGACATTGGATGGAGGGGCCCCTCAAACACTACTATGAGTTGTGAACTTGTAGATCGGCTATTGTTGTTGCCGTCTTTGAAAATGTCTGCCTAAAATGAAATGCCCAAAACCGGATGCTATGGCGAGGAGAGACAGAGAGAGAGAGAGAGAGAGAGAGAGAGAGAGAGAGATTTGATTTATTTATTAGATCTTCATTAGCCTTAATCCATTTTGGGCGGGAACCCCTTTTGGTGTTAGCATTATGTTATGCTTTAGCTATTGAGAAATAGCAGATCTACAAGCTCATAGTGCGCCACCGAGTGGCGCGCTACGAGCTTGTAGGTCTGCTATTTTTGAAAAATCTAAGAACGACTGACATGGATGTAGAAGACATTTTTAGAATCTGATCTCAGGTCAGAATGGGTTAAGCCTTCTGTGAGTCACAGCAGCCATGTCTATGTCTGACAGTCACTCAGACACAGAGGGCTTTGTCTGAGAGGGCTCTCTCTTACTTGTCAAATGTCATGCCAAAATGGCAATAAAGCTTGTTGAATTGAATTAAAGAGAGAGAGACACAGACAGACTGATCGACCATGTGTGTTCCTTGATGTGTTTGTGTGTGTGTGTGTGTGTGTGTGTGTGTGTGTGTGACTGTGTGTACCTTCATCATGTCCGTCAGTGCGTTGTATATATGAGCTCCTTTGGGCAGGAAGAAGCAGCTTCCAGGACTGACGTCGTTAAAGAAGAACAGCTCTTGGTCCTAAAAAAACAGAACAAAAACAGTAAGCAATACCACACATACTTAGTTTAGACTAGTTATACATGGGTTAAGGTCAGGTTTAGGTGTGCTGCCCCGTGGGAGGTTAGGGTTGGGGTGAGGGTTTGAGATAGGTTGTAGTTGTATAGGACTAATGACTGGTCTAACCAATGACTAGTCTAAACCAAAGGGTGTAAGCCCCGCGTTGGGCTATAGGCTAAACTTCCGCTCGCTCGAGCCATCGAGTAATAATTGTACTTCTGGCAGTCTTCCGGGTGCTTCAAAACGCCACTGAGCTGAAATGAATAGCGTGGGGGCGGAGCTAGCGCTCCGGTTCGGTCTCTATCCTTGTATTACTCTATGGGGGCGCCGCCAATTTTTGGGGGGCATGTTGATGTTCTCATTGGTAGCTTTGATGTGTGAAAAATGAAATACAATAGAGAGTATGCACATGCATGATTTCCCCATCAGGACACGCCCCCCTCATCTAGACTGAGTGGCAAAACATTGAGCAGCATGTTGGAGTGTTGGAGTTTGGAAGCGCTCGTTGGAAATCACTCAACCGTCCTGCCGTACCACCCGTTTCTAAATGTCACATAATGCAGGAGGGCAGCAACATGTTGTGTTATTGAAAACAAGCACTTCCAAACTCTGACACTTGGAAAAATAATCAAATGCAGGGCATTTCTAGACAGAAAGTAGCTCATAACGTTAACTTTGCAGATAGAAAGAGGATAATTCAAGATTTTTACATTTGTACAGCTGCAATGCAACCCGACAGGACCTTTCTGTGTGGATGTATGGGGCTGTCAAGGCCAGAAAGTAGTTCTTTGCCACTCAGTGGGCGTTCCCGCATAACTTCCAGGTACGATGATGTCACACGCATACATTCTATTTATTAAAAGATGTATTTATATTAGTGAGAGGTTAGAGAGATGGCACGTACTGTATGAAACCCATGCACAGAAAATAACACATGTACAACAATCTCATGTTGCATAAACAAAAGTCTTGTATTTTTGCGAGCGGGGCCTAAAGTGTAACCTGACTCGGCCAGATTGCGGCAGTACTGAGTTCACAAGGTCCCTCCTAGTCCTCCTGCCTGGATCTGGGATCTCTCAGGCAGAAACCATGAACCCAGAAGCAGCGGGACAAAAATCTGATATCTCCATAATAATTCCGAGTTGTAGTCTTGTTAGGTTGTGTTTACATTAGAGTTGTAGTCTTGTTAGGTTGTGTTTACATTAGAGTTGTAGTCTTGTTAGGTTGTGTTTACATTAGAGTTGTAGTCTTGTTAGGTTGTGTTTACATTAGAGTTGTAGTCTTGTTAGGTTGTGTTTACATTAGAGTTGTAGTCTTGTTAGGTTGTGTTTACATTAGAGTTGTAGTCTTGTTAGGTTGTGTTTACATTAGAGTTGTAGTCCTGTTAGGTTGTGTTTACATTAGAGTTGTAGTCTTGTTAGGTTGTGTTTACATTAGAGTTGTAGTCTTGTTAGGTTGTGTTTACATTGCGCTGTGGCACAGCTTCAATATGTCATAAGTCTCGCGTTGATCCCGCCTCTAGCGGTCCCATACAGCCTCGTATCGCTCCGGCCAGAATTCTACCGGAGTACATCGTCTCTGTCTGAGAGATCCCAGACTCACCCAGCTGGCAGAATGCAAATGTTGTCCAGCAGGGGGAGTGGTTCTACCAGGCTACCTAAAGTGGGATGCATAATAACCGAACCACTGTGGTGGTTTGGTAAAAACAGAGAGATGTTATTGAAAGTTAAGCTTATCTACCCCTTAAAACAAACATTAAAGTACTTAGACTTGGCTGGCACGAATTACATCATAATCTGCCCTAACAAACATGAACCCATTTAGACCCGAGGACGCAACCACTTTAACCCTTATTTTAAAACTTTACCCGTTGAAAAATAGCAGATCTACAAGCTCATAGCGAGCTTGTAGATCTGCTATTTTTTGGAAAGAATCGTGAAAATGTGTATAAATCTATGAATATATATTCTTAGCGCCTCTCAAAAAAGGACATGATGTATGGAGATACAAGGTTTCTGGCCGACAGCGTCAAACGAAGCTACTATGAGGTCATGATGATGTCATCACCGTGCCGATGCGTCTGTGGTCCCGCCTCCTCGCCTCCTCCTTCTGCTCCTCCCACTCCTTGCTCTCCCGCTCGCCCGGGAACGCCACGCCCAGCATGCGCATCACGCCCGACGTCTGCGGCTGATTGGTCAAGGTCACGGGAGACACCTGGATGGATGGGAGAGATGACGAGACGGTTATTATCTACCCAATCAGGCGCCATGAACAGTAGTAGTACACTCGAGGATTGTGATTGGCTGATTAGGGCCCTGGTGCCTGGAAGTGTCAAACTCCATTGAGTTGGTGTGTCAAAGCCTGTGTGCGCTTCTGTGAGTGTGCTTCGTGGGACGGGGGGCTGATTTATTTTTAAATGATTGTTTAGAGCGCTTCGCCGCTTAGGACAGTGGTTCAAATTGACACTAATTATCCCACGGACCCCCATTTGAAAAGATATGCCAGGGAGCCCCATAAGAGAATATTTGTACAGCTTCTAGCAGTGATTCTCAACCCGTTTCATTGGAGGACCCCCAGTTTGACATGCATTAGTCTACAGACCCCCATTTAATGGAATTTCTATCTCTGGGAGGCCAATTTATATTGTAAAATCAATGTTAATTTAACTCTGAAAGTGTACAAAATACAAATGGAATTCGGTTCCATTTGTACACTCTCAGAGTTACAGACCCATAAGGGTCCATTTGGTTCCAAACTATCATTTATCTGGGTACCCCCTGGAACTCCCTCAAGGACCCCTAGGGGTCCCCGGACCCCACTTTGGGAACCACTGGCTTAGGACGTAAATAGTTTTCCAATTGATTCCTCCCCACCCACACACATCTCTGTATCTGCACTCTGCCACCAGCATCGGGACAAAATTGTTTCTAGGTTTCCTATAAAAGGCACCGTATCAAAACACAGGAGGTTTTGACACAGAGACCAACTTCTTTAGGATAAGCACGGCCCAGCCCACCCTACTGTCAGCACACACGCGAGCGTGCAGCCGCGCCCAGCCGCACACACACACCTGTAACATTTTGAAGACTTTGATGAGGTCGGTGTGAGGAAGAAGAGGTCCATTACACACCCCTACACTGTCTCCACATCTAGAAAACACACACACACACACACACACACACACACACACACACACACACAGTAAGGATGACATGGCTCAGAGACATGCTCACGAAGCAGTGCTTGTGTGTGCAAATCTCCAAGAAAATAAGTACATTTTTGGGTGAACCACTAATAATATGAGATGTTTTTAACCTCTGCGTGTGTGTGTGTGTGTGTGTGTGTGTGTGTGTGTGTGTGTGTGTGTGCGTGTGCATGCTTGCCTGTACACCGTCACATTGGGCCCAGTCCTCTGCTCTTCAATGAGCTGCAGTCTCAGCTTGTTGCTCTAAAAACAGCAACAACAACAGTCAGACTCATCACAGCCTGCCGGACACTCCATCACTGACAGAACATCACAGCCTGCCGGACACTCCATCAGTCAAACAGAAACCAACAGAACCACAGAGATCATCCATCAGTTTAAATGTTCCCCCTTCCAATTTCGTCCGCTCATATTTTTGGGGGGGGGAGTTTCATCACTTCCAGTCTCGCTTGTTTAGTCCTACTCTACGCTGTGTGGGTTTTATACGGTGTTTAACCCATTCTGACCTGAGATCAGATTCATACGAGGTTTCCACTGGACACACACTGGTCTGATTAACCCATTCTGACCTGAGATCAGATTCTAAAAAATGTCAGTCATTCTTCGATTTTTCAAAAATAGCAGACCTACAAGCTCGTAGCGCGCCACTCGGTGGCGCGCTACGAGCTTGTAGATCTGCTATTTTTCAATAGCTAAAGCACGACATGATGCTAACACCAAAACGGGTTCCCGGTCAGAATGGGTTAAGACCCAAAGGAGACATTTAGACGCGTTTGCCCCCGGCCGGGACCCAAACTATAGTGAGAATAGCAGATCTACAAGCTCACAGCACGTCGCTTCGGGCTGCGTTGTGAGCTTGTAGATCGGCTTTTTTTAATGTATTCATTGAAATGATTAGATATTTTTTTATGTAGAGAAAAGGCCTTGTGCACACCTACAAGGACAGGTGTGAATCAAGAGAAGAAAATAGTCCCTCACACTGTCTTCACTTACAGAGCAGCAGTTCTATGACAAAGTTTCAGTCTAATCGACCTCCATCAGGTATGATACCTGATGGAGGTCGTTATGATACCTGATGGAGGTCGTTATGATACCTGATGAAGGTCGTTATGAACTTATGATACCTGATGGAGGTCGTTATGATACCTGATGAAGGTCGTTATGAACTTATGATACCTGATGGAGGTCGTTATGATACCTGATGGAGGTCGTTATGATACCTGATGAAGGTCGTTATGAACTTATGATACCTGATGGAGGTCGTTATGATACCTGATGGAGGTCGTTATGATACCTGATGGAGGTCGTTATGATACCTGATGGAGGTCGTTATGATACCTGATGGAGGTCGTTATGATACCTGATGGAGGTCGTTATGATACCTGATGGAGGTCGTTATGATACCTGATGGAGGTCGTTATGATACCTGATGAAGGTCGTTTAGACCGAAACGTTGTCTTGTCTTCTGAATAAAACTGCTGCTCTGTAAGTGAAGACAGTGTGCGGGAGCCTTTTATTCTCTTTATTTTAATCATGAAATTATTTTGAAAACATTTTTGAATTGTTTAAAATTGATGAAAAATGTGTGATTATTTTGTTGAAATTGAAGGTTTTACTCTTAAAAAAAAAAGAAGTCTGCAGCCCTAAAGCCCTAAAGCCACACCATGTGCTGACGTGCAACAGGACATATCACAACGCTGCGACGAACTCCCAAACCGTTTTATTGTGTCTCTCGACCCATTGGTGCGGTTCTGGGCTTTAGAATGGGTCCCGATGCACTGTGTGGGAAACAAGTGTCCTACATTTAGGACCGGGAACAGTTGGTAAAGGAATGGAAGTGGATCTTCTCGTCGTCGTGACTGACCTGGAACAGCTGTTGGACGTCGTCCGTCTGGAGCTCCAGAGTGGAGAGGACAGGTCTGAGAGACGCAGCCTCCTTACATCTGTCCTCCAACTCCACCAGAGACACAGTGCTGTGGACAGACAATACAGTATGTTACATCTGTCCTCCAACTCCACCAGAGACACAGTGCTGTGGACAGACAACATGTTACATCTGTCCTCCAACTCCACCAGAGACACAGTGCTGTGGACAGACAATACAGTATGTTACATCTGTCCTCCAACTCCACCAGAGACACAGTGCTGTGGACAGACAATATGTTACATCTGTCCTCTAAGTCCACCAGAGACACAGTGCTGTGGACAGACAATATGTTACATCTGTCCTCCAACTCCACCAGAAACACAGTGCTGTGGACAGACAATACAATATGTTACATCTGTCCCCCAACTCCACCAGAGACACAGAGCTGTGGACAGACAATATGTTACATCTGTCCTCCAACTCCACCAGAGACACAGTGCTGTGGACAGACAACATGTTACATCTGTCCTCCAACTCCACCAGAGAGACAGTGCTGTGGACAGACAACATGTTACATCTGTCCTCCAACTCCACCAGAGAGACAGTGCTGTGGACAGACAATACAGTATGTTACATCTGTCCCCCAACTCCACCAGAGACACAGTGCTGTGGACAGACAATATGTTACATCTGTCCCCCAACTCCACCAGAGACACAGTGCTGTGGACAGACAATATGTTACATCTGTCCCTAGGGCTGACCTTCGATTCCGTATTTGATGATCGATTCAAAATCGATTCCCGCGTTTCGAACGTCGACGCTTCGAAACGTCAACGGGGGGGGGGGTGCGCGCGCGAGCAGTGTCTCTTTGGCTTAAACAACGATATAGCGGAGAGAAAGGCATGCTTGTATTGGTCTCATTTATTTTAAACAATAAGCAACAACTGTAGCAGGCTTGCAGCCTTCATGAAAGCAGTGACGCACAAATAATTTGGCTTAATAAAACATCCGACCGTAACAAGTCAACTGCCTGAAACAGGCATTACCTCTCCATCAAATAAAAATATATATAATCCAAACTCCTCTGTCAATTGTAAACGAACGGTAACATGAATGAACTTTTCAAGCCTGACACTTGTCAGAAATAAAATCAACCACGGTTGATTTGATTGATCATAAAGTTAATGTGACTGTGAGTGTGCGTATGGGAAAAAATATATAAACTTCACAGATTATAGATCACTTGGAATTATAACAATCTGAGTATTGCCTGAATAATGCCACTAGTGAAATCCCATTTTTTTATCGACATGCGATGCCGATGGAGAAATCCCACATAGTTAAATTTACCTCATAGTCATGCTGCATGCGCTGTTGGTCGATGAAGAATTATAATCCAAGGTTTGTCAATCATATTATGGTTTATGGTTGAAAGTAAACCATAATATTAAAGTAAACTCTAAGAAGAGATCTGCAGACTGCAGTGCAGAATGCATGCAGCTCCACTTGCTAATTGAGTTGACATTTGCGCAACTTCACTGCATTACAGTAATTAGTTATTTGCCAGCACCTGCTCCAATATAGGCCTAAATCAAACTTTATTTATATAGCACATTTAAAACAATAAAAGCTGACCAAAGTGCTGTAGGCCTGCAGGCTGAAACAAGTGGAGCATCGCATCACCATCGGCGCAAAAAAAAAAAGCATAATTAAAAGACAAAACACAGGCAAATAGTATATGCTACATTATTACAATAATACGATCAGGTGCAATTAAATGCCAAAGAGAAAAGGTGTTTTGGTCTGGGTCTGTAGGAGCAAAAAATATCAATTCTTCGGTGCACTGAGCGCACTCACCATGTGAATCCAAGCAGCGTAATGGCTCATCGATAAAAGTTGAGATTTTATAGTGGCATTATTCAGGCAATACTCAACAGATTGTTATAATTCCAAGTGATCTATAATCTGTGAAGTTTATATTTTCATTTTCGTGTAAGTAATGTTTTTATATGACTTATCAAACAAGGTAGCCTATATTTAATGTCCACTGAGCTGTGGTGCATGCGCTTGCCTTCCTTGTTAACACGGGGAAAGAGGAGGCGTTGCGAGGTGCTGCGAGGCGCAAGCATGGCTCGCGGACCAAATGGGGCCGTCTCGCGGACCAAAAGCGGACGCTTTTTTTAAATGACTATTCGATTCAAAATTTAAAAATCGATTCCCGTGCGTATCGATTGAACGTCGATTAATCGAGGTCAGCCCTATCTGTCCCCCAACTCCACCAGAGACACAGTGCTGTGGACAGACAATATGTTACATCTGTCCCCCAACTTCACCAGAGAGACAGAGCTGTGTGGTTTATCACCTAAACAGTGAAGTATGCGTCCATCTCTAACAAATGACGTAAAGCATAAACAAGCCCTTGTGACTAAAATAACTACATGGGATTAATTTGGATCACGGGTTGTTTTTCTGAATTTCCTGAAAAGCAACAGTTTTGGACATACAAGGTTTCCCATCTCGACATTGACAGACGATATAGAGATGTTATTGTTAACGTGGTGATTCGGGCTCCATTCCAGGCAGGGCCGCGCAGCAATAAAACAATGATTGAGAGTTGCGTGCGGTTATTTATTTTTTTTACAACTCTGCATTTCCATGCTTAGAAACCACAACTGTTGAGTTCAACGGGAGGTTTGTTTACTGAAATCTCGTCATTATTTTGGATTTGATAGTGTAACATTCATTTTATTGATGCCTGCTGCAATTAAACTCCTTGCTAACCGTTTAAATGTCAACGCTTTCAGAGAGAGCAGGGGGGGTTCCATGAGGGGAACGCAGAGGAGGACTTACAACCTGGCGAGAGGCCAGTCGCAATTATTACATAATCGTCTTATAGCAATTCTTTTAGACAATCGCAATTATTTTTCATAATCGTTTCCATGTTGAAAAATCTTCATACATTTTCAAATATAAAAAAGAAGAAATAGCTGATCTACTGGAAGTTTAACATGTTTATACATTTCTTTCATTCAACGGTAGCTGCCCTGTGCAATGTACCGTTGTACTGCCAGACTATTGTAATTATAACACTTTATTATTATTTTACTGGAGTAAGTAAATTTAGCCGGACTACTAGTCCCACAGTTTTGGTGGCACGCACTGGAGCCATATGTAAAATCGACCGGGAATGGTGTGCTTGTATTTTGCTAAGAGAAATGTTGTATAGTTTAATTGATATTAATTTATTTGCAAAAAATCAAGTATTTTTTCCTCAGAGACTGTAAGCACTATAGTTACAAAACTTGGAGGGTAGGTTCATAATAATTACTAAAATTAATTAAATTATAATGTTATCGGTCGGCCTCATGGTGGCGCTATAACAGCCCACTTTATGTTTTGGCTTATAATTCTTGAACCGTTGGTCGTAAAATCTAAATTATTTTTTTCCCATATAGGCCACGGCCATTTCCGTCAGTATAGATTTTCCGCCATTTTGAATTTTATCCAAAACACACTTTTTGCTCCTCCTCCTATAGATTTTGTCCACATCTCGAACTCACCTGTTGTCCAGCAGATGGTCACAGTAGAGACCGAACTCCGTCACTCCCTCTCTGCACAGCTGGGCGCCCAGAGACGCCTCCAGCACGCCTCCCAGCACGCACCCCGCCGTCCTCCACAACGCCTGGACGGGAGAGCAAGAGCACACACACACACACACACACACACACACACACACACACACACACACACACACACACACACCACGTTAAGTTCTACCGTTTTCCAGGACCCACCTGGTAGTTCTGAACAGGCCTGTCACAATCATCACATAGTCGCATAATCGCAATTCTTTGAGATAATCGCAATTATTTTTGCATAATTGTTTTCATGTTCCATCTTAGGCTAGTGGTTAGCCTAAGCCTAACCCTAGTTAGTGACTGGTTAGGCTTGATTTTAATGTTCGCCGTGTGGCCAACTGTACGTTGGAACAATGAGCCGTCGAACTGATTATAAATCGAACTGAATATATTTCCATTTCTACGTAGAGGTGATGCTGTCGATGAAATTACCTGTTTGCCCTCGATTGTGTTGAAGTCCAGAAGCTGCAGCTCACAGTCTTCCTCTAGGGGGCGCAGGAGACCACACAGTTCGCCGTTCACTCTGCTCACCAGCGCTCCTTTCACCCTGCAGGTGGAATAACTACTGTTAGAACTAGAACCTACTATAAATAAAACAATTATCGTGAAAATGTGGCGCAAACCTTTGAATGTATATTCTTTCAGAGCGAACGTTTTTAACTCAAATATATCTTTGCTTCTGGGGGTCCCTGGAACAACATATTTTCAGATGGGGCTCGGCAGCCAAATACATATCATTTTTGGGGTCCTTGACATGAAGTAGTTTGAGAACCACTGATAAAGAAACAGGTATTTCAGAAAACTGAAATTAGGCCATCATGGTGGTGGTCTATACTATGTAAAATGTCAACAGAAGGACGGCGCGTTCATATATGGATTAAACGGTTGTCTACGTTTATACGCATAGCTGGCAAAATAGGTCCCAATAGCCTAGCTAGTAGCTACGTTTACAAGCGTAGATGGCAATAAAATAATTAACTGACTAATTGAAAACGAGATTGGACTGCACAAGATCAGTTCTCACCGTGCGCTCTGCGCCACGAGGAGGGGCGTGGTCACACCAGCTTGGCCTTTTACCGTCCTGCCATCGGCCAATCGGATGCTGAGGGGCCTCTCGGTGGCTCTGCCTCTCGTCTTGTTGGCCTGTTGTTTCTCCCTGAGAGACTCGAAGAGCCGCAGGCGGTCAGACACAACGGAAGACACCTGTAACTGGAGAGAGGAGAGACATATTGGACAGGAGAGGAGGTTTGAGAGACATCTGTCAAAATAGCATCCTGATTTGGGCCAAGTCATTATAGTAAAACAAAACAAAAAGAATGGAAAGAATTGTGACACCTGCAACTGGAGAGAGGAGAGGAGAGATATTGGACGGGAGTGGAGGATTGAGACCTAACCTCCCACAGGGCAGCACACCTAAACCTAACCTAACCCATGTCTAACCAATGACTAGCCTAAAGTTACTAAGTATGCACCCCGTCAAAATAGCATCCTGATTCAAGTCATTATAGTAAAACAAAAAAAATAAACACACGCATCGTTAATCAGCTAAACATTAACGTTGTCTATCGGGCGGAAACCTCATATGTCCACAAATATCGGATCTACAAGCTCACAACTCGAGCATAGGCCAGTGGTTTTCAACCCGTTTCATTTCAAGGCCCATTCATTAATCATTCGGCATTTGAGCCACGGAAGGACGGACCACCATTTGATGACATTTAGCCCATTTGGTTTCATGTCACGCTCTCAAGAGTTAAAGATCTATAAAGGGTCCATTTGGTTACCAACTCTACATCATTTACCGTCTGGGGGACCACCTGGAACCGCCTCAAGGACCACTGGTTGAAAACCACTGAAGTAGAGCGTTCATTTATGACAAAAAACACAAAAAAAGTTAAATAATATGGAGATATAAGAGGTTACTGCCCGGAAGCAACGATATACAAAGCTAGAGAGAGAGAGATGCTAGGAGGGGACGGTCTGTATGTCTCCATCAGGACTAGAGAGAGAGAGATGCTAGGAGGGGACTGTATGTCTCCATCAGGAGTGGACTAGAGAGAGAGAGATGCTAGGAGGGTCTGTATGTCTCCATCAGGACTAGAGAGAGAGAGATGCTAGGAGGGTCTGTATGTCTCCATCAGGACTAGAGAGAGAGAGTTGCTAGGAGGGGACTGTATGTCTCCATCAGGACTAGAGAGAGAGAGTTGCTAGGAGGGGACTGTATGTCTCCATCAGGACTAGAGAGAGAGAGTTGCTAGGAGGGGACTGTATGTCTCCATCAGGACTAGAGAGAGAGAGATGCTAGGAGGGGACTGTATGTCTCCATCAGGACTAGAGAGAGAGATGCTAGGAGGGGACAGAGGGTCTGTATGTCTCCATCAATGACCATCTGTGGACACTTTACTTTAAATCCCATAATGTATGTCTGTCTCCGTCTTACAACCCCAATGTTATGCGCGCACACACACACACACACACCCTAAAAGCCTGTCCTCATGCAAACATAATCCTCTCTCTCACCC
This sequence comes from Protomyctophum bolini, assembly GCF_963924005.1. NCBI lineage: Eukaryota > Metazoa > Chordata > Actinopteri > Myctophiformes > Myctophidae > Protomyctophum > Protomyctophum bolini. The sequence goes on along the minus strand of NC_137868.1, from coordinate 5,992,878 downwards.
ACACACCCTCTCTCACAATAAGTGCTACCACCTCACATTATCACACACTCTCTCTCTGACTCTCTCACACACACACTCCCTCTCTCACAAATAATACTGCTACCGTCTCACATTATCCACCTTCTATCTCTCTCTCACACACACACGCGCGCACACACCTAAATGCAAATATATGTCCTAATTAAGCACTAACGTTATACACTCTCTCTCTCTCTCTCACACACACACACACACACACACACAGAGTAGGCCTACTTTACTACGCTAAAAAACACACGTCACACATTCACAGGTCAAAGCCAACAGTAAGCGGCGCGCACAAATTGGCACAATAGAAACACGTCTAACTGTATCATCACAACAACAGCTCGTTGGCTCTGATGAAAAGCCAGCGTGCATATGATGAGTCACCTGGCTGTAGGCTCTGTGCACGCGCAGCGTCCCGTGCGCTTTACAGGTGAACAGAACGGTCACGAGCGTCCTAACGGGACCGTTTGCCATGGCAACCATCCTACGACGTCAATAATAAGAGCATAACACCAGCATCATATCAGTTATGAGAAGTCTCCTTCACTGCGACGCGCCATGACACCGGAACCATCTGACACAGTGACTCACACGTGACCCGACGCTGCTGACGCTCATTGGTCGGACCACAGCGGGGAAAGGGGGGCGGGACTCGACGCCCTGCGTGAGCGTTCTGGGAGGCGTGCGCGTGCACATAGACACAGACAGGCGGTCGTCTGCATGGATGGTGGCTGCATGATTAAAGGACCACTTCACCACTTTTCAACCTATCGTCAGACATAGGTCCTCACTAATGATCATGATAAAAATGGCACCATTTGTTTCTACTAAGTCTGTGTCTCATAGGAGGGCTGTGGTCAGTTCAGAAACCATATATATTGGATTAGATAAGCGACAAAAACAAAACAGCTCCATGAATTAATGCGTTGTAAATGATAGAAAATGTAATTTGGGGAATTAAGTTATGCCTTTAGAGGGATAGTTCAGATTGTTTTAATTTAAGCTGTATAAAATACTTGACATTAATATAGTGGTTGCAACTGTATTAATTGATCCATGGTGGGATTTCTGCTCATGGTTTTGGTGAAATATTAAGTAGATCCGGTCATTTTGTGGGGGGGGCACAGGCCACAGGGGGCCACGCATTAAAAGCAAATTAATCCACAAAACTATAACGTCATTTGTATTGTTGACCTATTTCTAAAATATTAGTGCAACTTTCATTCATTTTTGACCCCTCTATCACACAGAACTATATGTTCTTTGTGTCCACTATGCTCAAAAAATAGTTCCATGTGATAGAGGGGTCAAAGTTGAACGAAAGTTGTGCTAATATTTTAGAAATAGGTCAAAAATACAAATGGTTAGTTTTGTGAATGAATTTACTTTTACTGCGTGGTCCCAGTGAACCCCACAAAATGACCGGAACTACTTAATATTGACCCAAACCAGAGCAGAACTCCCACCACGGGACTCGTTACAACCACTATATTATTGGCAAGTATTTCATACAGCTTAAGTTTAAAAAAATCTATCCCTTTAAAGTAAACTGATGTTAATGCTAAATTACATTAACTAATTTAGCTGGGGAACCCCCCCCCTCGGCCTCGGAACCCATTTTGAGAACCATTGCAATAAAAAATAGCCTATTAAGTACAACTATGTGTGTTTTAAAAGTGGTTGAAGAAACTATATCAATGTAGAAATATCCTGCTACTCTGTGGTCAAAGTTATGAATTCAACATCTTCGTTGAGTAACAAGTATATATTATGCAGAATATCCAATTTCACAATTCTTAAAAAGAGGGGAAACAAATATTTATGGGGGCTTAAAGGGGCATTCCACTCATTTTCAACATCTTTATACCCTAGAGCTATGTTGTGTGGAAATATTTTTTTTTAAAGCCCCCCCCCCCCCCCCCCCATTCTGTGTTTTCTACAACTGGAGGTCTGAAAAAAAATAATTAACATCTTGATGATGTCATCAATTAATGTTTTTTTCCCCCCAGAACACAGAATGGGGGGACTTTAAAAAAAAAATGATTTCCACACAACAGCTCTAAGGTATATTAATGACATAGTAAATTGTTGAAAATGAGTGGAATGCCCCTTTAAGTATTAAGTAATGTATGTTTTATAGCCCATTATTAGCCTAATTATCTCAATCTGCAAAGTAGCCCAACTAAAGCTGCCAATTACAGTGGAGTAAATGTGCCTATATGATAGGTTAGTATAAGTAGGCTAGAAACAATGTATCAAAATAAGTAAATATACTCAAGTAGGTCTAAAATAAAACTTGTAGTAGCTGGTTCTGTAAATGTACTTAAATGCACTCTCTCACCACTGTATTCATTTAGGACTATACTTTGTCGTAGGACGGTGTCGGCGACATCGCCCATAACGACATTGCATAAGGACAAATTTAAACTCTAAACAACGCCATTACCCACAAGTCCCTGTTTTAAACAACTGGAGTGGCTTCCGTTTTGACTACTTTCATGACAGTAGATTGTTCGCAAAATCCAAATGTATTTCCACATCCACACCAGCTATTTAGGCCTATCGTTCGTGTGTATAGGCTACAACTGGAAGAAAAATGGAGCTAGCTATCTGGTCCAGTCGGAGCATAATTATTTCCTGCATGCCGTTCTAAAATTAACTTTAAACATTACAAGGTCGGTTGTCAGCCGACATCTTTACGCATGTTGTTTGGGCCAGTGGTTCTCAAAGTGGGGTCCGGGGACCCCCAGGGGGCCTTGAAGGGGTTCCCCAACTAAATTATAGTTTGGAACCGAATGGACCCTTATCAGCCTTATGCGTATGTTACGTAACACTGAGTGTACAAATCCATTTGTACACTCTCAAAGAGTTACATTAATTAATTAATTAATTGTCGATTTTACAATATAAATTGGGGTCGAGATAGAAATGCCATTAAATGGGGGTCCATAGACTAATGCTTGAATTTACACGGGTTAAGAATCACTGCAGAGCCGTATACAAATCTTCTCTTATAGGGGTCGCTGGCATCTCTTTTCAAATGGGGTCCGCGGGCTGATAAATGAGTGTCAATTAATTCGTGGGTCCTTGACAAGACATCGCGTTTGGAAACCACTGGAATAAGTAGGTGATGTAATGACGGTGAATTTAGGGCGAACAGACCATCCATTTCAGCTATCACATCTGCAGTACCACTAAATGACCAGCGAGGGGAGCTGCTGCTCCTTAAGAGGGGGCACGGCGCCGTTAAAAAATGTCTACCAGTGTTGAAATAACTAGCAGCACCGACCGGCACGCACGACCAACTTGGAAAAAAGTAGACTGCCGTCGATCTAAAAATGTTATCCAATTGGTTCATAAAGAGAAAACCAACTGTAATCCTAAGAGACAATTATTCATCAAGGACTTTGATAACAGTACGCCAATTCGCCCGTCACCAGTTCATGATATATTCAATCATATTGATGAGTCGATAACGTAAGGGTTTAGTGGAAATGTATGAGTTTCCATATTTTTCTGAAAATGAACGCCTTATGTCAAAATTTTCATCTATAATGACATTCCCAAAATAGGTATGGCAGATTTAGAAATTTTTAAGTCTGTCTGTGGTTTTCATAAGATTTTGTAATATTTGATTGATAATTGATTAATAATCAATCTTTAATACTTTTCATTGGTTAAATGCACCAATGAAAAGCATACCTATTAAACGGGATGTAAATTATATTGTGTTAAAAAGGTCAATATTGTGATCTAGTTAAGTCTGTCTCTAGTTATTCAGAAAATAGGCTACATGTTCAGGTCAGGATGGCAATTTGATCTCACACTCCCAGAATAAACAAATGCAAGTGAGGGTACAAAATAAAATAAACAGGAACAATTTGGACCTGGAACACAATTAAAACTGAAGCTCATAATTTATCTTTGTGGAGTTCTCTCTCCTGATTGGATTAATCTGATTTGAATATAGGGATTTAACTTTATAACAAAAAAATATCACTTAGTTTGTGACCAATAGTTGTATTGGAACGGATTATATATAATATATATTTGTTATTTATTATTCCATTGCCTAAATAGTAAGGCTTTTAAAGATATAGGCCTACATATTTGGTGTTATATTAGTTGTAGAGTAGGCCCGTTTATTTTTATTTAATGAAAACCCAACTGTAGTGTACGTGTGTGCGCTCAACTCAACATAACTTTTAGACTATAAGATTGAACTGCAGTATCATTAAACACATATTAGCCATCTTCCGTTGTTACCCTAACACTAATATTACTGGGGTTACCGGTAGTTGTTTTTCTCGCAGAATACACAATTCTAACCTGACCTTTGAAATACATAAGTTACCGTTTGCATTTGTGCGGCTGTTTCACCTGCTGAATGTAGTGTGTACAACTGTCTATATCAGTGGTTCTCAAACTGGGGCCCTTGGAGGTTCCACAGCCCAACGATTGATCGTTAGGAAACCAAATGGACCCTTGTGGGGGTCTTTGGGGGGTGGGTGTCGCAGAGGTCAAATTGGTATCAAATTCGGGTATGTGGTCTATTGAATATAAAACGGTCAGTCCTTGAAATTAAAATGGTTCAGTTATAGCCATACAAAAAGTCATTATGGGGGACCCTGGCATATCTTTTCAATGTATTTGTTGTCAATTTAGGGGTCCTTGACATGAAACAGATTGAGAACCACTGGTACTGTACTGTGCTGTAGGCCTATGTCCTGTGTGTGTACATGTGGTTGAACAGGTAGCGTCCATCTTGTTTAGCAGTGACCAGAATGTATGTATGTAGGCCTACTGAAATGACAATATTTCAACATGTCTCATATTGAACAACGGCATGATAGAAAATGTGTTTGTTAAACAAAAAACAAATAAATAAAAGGGGCTGAGGACTGTTAGAAAAGTGATGCAGCACCTTCAATTAACCTTCTCATAATGCCATAATGTCCTTATGTCAATATTGTTTTGTTAGGATATAATACGTCACTGTACATTTATACATACAGTACATGACATCGGTCCTCCGCATTTAAGCCAATCTATTAGGAGCAGTGGATGTCATGAATACCAATTCTAAATATTAATATAGCACCCAGGAAGCAGTCACGGCATGGGCCAAAAGGAAAGGAAAGGTACCATGTTTACCCAGGGTAACTGGACTAAGCTCAAGAACTTGATTACAGCCAGGCACTGCTCATAGAACATTTCATGGTAGGGGTTCAATGGCTTAAAAGTGTCAGTCTCAGAGACAGGGCAGGCCAGGCAACCTTTGACAGCCTCTTTCAGATATATCAGTCTCATAAATGTCCAGGTTTCAAACAATGTTCCTATACGTGATTGAAAACTGTCTTAAGTAAAAAGAAAAATGGGTCAAAATGTTATCAATTTAGCACCCCGGTTGGGTAGAAAATACCACTCTGCCAAAACATAAAACAGTGCAACTATAGTGCAACATTGGAGTGTCGCTGTGTCTTACAGGATGGAAGACAATGTTAAAACCGCTCAGAAATGAATAGTTTTAGAACTTGTCCGTATACGGAAGTGTCCTGTGATAAAGCAGTTCTAGAGCCCGACCGACATGTCAGCCATTTTTACATCTGTATCCGCAATAATGCAGCTGTCATCCCAATTCTTAAAGCTTCACCACTTTTCAACCTATCTTCATATAATAGGTCCTCACTAATAATCATGATAAAATGGCATGATTTGTTTCTACTCAGTCTGTGTCTCATAGGAGGGCTGTGGGCAGTTTAGAAACAGTCTTCCAGTGACATCATTAGGCAGATTTATTTTTAAACAAAATTTCTTTACAGAAATGTTTAGATTTTCATTTTCGTAAGAACGATGGCTTCCATTTTCGCATTGCAACTTCTCAGGACTAGAAAGCCTGCAGTTTCTATTAGCTTGTATTCCCCATCGATGACGTCACTGGAAGACGGTTTCTGAACTGCCCACAGCAGTCTCTTATGAGACACAGACCGTGTAGAAACATTTTTTTCATGATTATTAGTGAGGACCTATTATATGAAGATAGGTTGAAAAGTGATGAAATGGTCCTTCATTCAATTACAGTAGGAGTGAAATATTCTACAAGCCCAATGTGTTGCGATAGATTCTGAGCTTATAGTCCATTTTATAGTTACAAATAATACTAGGCGACTCATGTTGCGCAATAATAAACAAAATATATAACATCAGTGGTGGTTTAGAACTTCCCAAAATAGGGATCGTAATAAAAAAAATGCGGCATCGGTCAGGCTCTAAGCAGATTGCTGCGGTTTGTCAAAAACAAAACAAAACAAAAACAGACATACTCTACATGAGGTAAGGTGTGTGTGTGTGTGTGTGTGTGTGTGTGTGTGTGTGTGTGTGTGTGTGTGTGTGCATATTTAGATAAACACTCTAAGTAATAAGTGTGATATTAAAGCCGACTGCATGATGTGCTGACCTGACAGGGAGGAAAACAGTCACACCTGAAAGGATTGGACACTCAAACACCAGTGATGTATCATCATTGATGAAGAACAGCAGTAGTAGCAATAATAATGCAACTAATCAAGAACAATTTACACACAGCTTGCTCACTTCTTCAGCAAACGTCAAACTAAGAAGTTTTCAAAAAAACAAAAACAAAAATAAAACAAGGAAAGGAAAGAAGAAAAAGAAAACACTCCCTCGAGCTGAAGAATACAAATCTATGCTGCGGTTATTTACATAAGTCAACATGTTAGCTGAATGAACATACGAAACCTTTATGCAGATTTGTTTTTTTTAACTGTTCCACGGTTTTGAATGAACACAACAATGTCATTTTTTTACACATCAGCAAAAATAAATGAGAAATCACTTGGATCTTCTTGGGTTTCGCTCTTGCTTTCGTCTCCACTCATAAACCTTACACACACAAAGTCTCTGCGGACACGCACACGCCAAATGATGTCACTTTGCTGCAACAGCAGTAAATGCAGAGGGAAGATTGCTTCACGTGGTGTTGTCGAACCAAACACCAGAACCCATGGGTTCTGCAGAACACAGCTGGTCTCTCACTATGGAAATGAGACGGTACCTTACACTTACACCCCCTCAACTACCTTACAGCTAAGACGGTTTGTGTTAATTGTCAATTTATTTTTTATCATTACGTTTTAGCTATGAGTGCTCTGAAAGATAACTAAATTTCAACCGAATAAAGGGAGATGTTGAACCATTATAGCTGTGGGGGTAGTGAAGTCGGTCGCGTCATTAAAAGCAGGGCCTGTGTTCAGAACTTCCTTGCGGTTTCATCGACACTCCGTTGCAAGGCGTTAAAAAAGGTACTATACATGTCACTGTACACTGAGACAACTATCACACAGGCCTGAGGGAGAACGTTCAACGTTAACTTGGGGGGTACGTTCAACGTTAACTCCTTTAACGTTGAACGTACACGTCCCCACAGGGTGTCATCAGCTGGCTGGAGATCTCCAATCGCCCGTGTAGGCGTTTTACACGACAATAGGAACACCTTCATGTGTTTGAGGAGCGGAAACATGGAAGAATAATCAGTAATTCTACTAAATCGAACCCCCTCCCCCCCCCCCCCCCCCCCCACAACCCTTAAGGAAAAAACAAGAAAGAAAAGAACTCTCGATGAGTGGAAAAAAAAGAACTCTGCTTCACAATCTGATCTGCATTCAGTTGAAAAGGTGCCCCCCCCCCACGGTTCAATTCAAACTGACCATTTTATTCATAGCAGTAAAGCCTAGCGCAGTTCAAAGGTCAAACTGACACCACCCCCCCTTAAACTACCAAGAATAACTTTATATGGTTTTATATACACACACACACATCCCCACCACACATCATGTCATACACACATATACATGTGCACAGCCTAGGCGACACTCCCATGCACACTTGTAAATGGACACACACACACACGCGCGCGCGCACACACACACACACACACACTAGTAATCGTAATCTAGCGGTGTGGTTTCCAGCGGTGACTTGATGGACTCCTTCAGTCTAGATTAAAAAGCTTAAAGGAATTAAGGAAAGCACACAGGAGAGAACAGGCTTGAAGAAGAAAGCGTGGGAGACATTATTTACAATATGATACACTCAATCGTCCACTTGTATGACGATCCCACCCCACCCCACCCCACCCAGACCCCCCTAATCCCCGCCCCACTCTCTCTCTCTCTCTCTCTCTCTCTCTCTCTCTCATAGATCACAGCTTGCTCCTGGCGAAGGCAGATAACTAAGAGATTCAAACCGGTTGTGTTAGGTTTACTTCTCCTCGCCTTCTCCTCCTAGGATTTACCTCAAGCAAAGCAAACATGCACGCCTGACCCTCACAGAGGTCAACATGCTCTCCGTGTCTAACTGAAGCCACAACAGAACACCCAGCAACCCAACCTCGGTTTGTGACGATAAACTGAGATCAAGTGCCTGGAAATATTGTGATGTTCTATACGGGGACACTGGAGCAGCATGGAAACCACTCACAATGTTTAGTTTTTTAACGGGAAGCCAACAAAACTCAATAAAACTCAGTTGACGTGCTTTTTGACCATTCGGTCGGTCGGTTTTGTTGGTTTCCTCTTTAACTGTCCTCTGGAAGAAGCATTGAAACTACTATTTTAGCTTTCGGAGCCGTTTTGAAACTACATTTTACATTCTATGCCTGCTAAGCTGCTGATTGACTGACTAGGCTAAAACAGGCTAGCTGGTCGAGTGACTGACTAGCACGCTAAAAGCCTGAGTAATACTCAGTTGCACGTGGGTGTCACGGACCGTAAAGTGCAGACACACGCGTACAACTTACTCGGGCATACAAGAGAGATTTATACGTAGTTAGGCGCAGGTTATCGCGCACCGTAAATAGCTTATAGCAGTGGCAGCAATATTGTGGCGCCACACATAGAAAACCCAGTATGTCCGAAGAGATTTATATCAATTATTTCATGCCTGGAAGGCTCCTGGTGAATCATGACCATAGGACATTTGATTCCGTGTCAAAAGAAATACTTGGAAAGAAAATAAAATAAAAATCTCTATCTCTATCTAGAAAATTTGTTTTCAGTGATAAGTAACACTGAACTGGATTAAGAGATTATTATTTCATGGCTGGAAGGCTCCTAGTGAATCATGACCATTTGATTTGATTTGATTCTGTGTAAAAAAAAATACTTGGAAAAACTCTTTCCTTTCCACCAAAATAATTTTGGTTCTAGAACTGGTTCCGTTCTAGATTCTTGGAATTGGATTCACTGAACCGCCAGCCATTTTTTGGTTTCAGTTCCGAACCAACTATTAGGGTTTTGAACCAATTCATTTTCAGTGGAAACACACTGAACTGGATTAAGATTAGAAGGAAAAAAGGGGGCCTGTGGGAAGCATTTGTGGGTTTTCCATCGGCGGCGCCACAAAATGGCCACCAAAATGCCTCGTCATTGGAAATACTATACAGCTCGTGGCGAGGACGCACTGCGATTGGCCAGTGCACTTGCGCAAGGGCACGCTGTTATTAGCCGAGTAGCCAACTTTGAGTGGCAGTCGAGGCAAGCGCTCTCGCCACGTGTCGAAACACGATTTACTATTCTGTGCCCGCCACAGTCCACAGTTGTTGCATAGAAGCGGGGCGTGGTTATAAACACAAGCTGTATAGTATTTAGTATGTCGCTGCTATGCTCTCTATGTCGACTTATATCTAAGTCGAGCTAATTTCAGTGCGCGACCCACAGCTGTGTATAAACCAAAGCCTAGCTAGCTAGCTTGAGCTTAACGTGGACAACATACACGTTGCCGTTGTTAATATGCTAACATAAAGGGTAAGTAGTAACTGTGGGAGCATACCAGCAAAACGTTCTACTCTAGCCGTTGGTGACGCCCATCAGTAGCGGGGGGGCATGAAGGGTCTCTTGGAGGCTTGGTGGAAGGACCCTCCGCCAAACGGGGCCCCGGGGCGCTTCCCTGTGCGGGGGGGTGGGGGGGGCAGGGGCCGGTGGGGCTGATGGTGGTGAAGGGGGTGGTGTTGTTGTTGGTGGTGGTGGGGAGGCCGGCCTCCGCCGCGGTGTTGCAGCAAAGGACTCTGGGGGATGGGCAAGGACAGGATGGGGGGGCGGAGGATGGGCAGGCGGAGCAAGGGGGTGGGGGCGGCGGCGGGGGCCTGAGCGGCTTGTTTGCCCCCGGGGGGGGCTGCAGCGGGAGCAGAGGCTTTCTGGGGCAATGAGGGGGGGGCTTTCTGGGGAGGCTGCGGAGAGGAAGTGGGGGGTTTCTGGGGAGGCTGCGGAGAGGAAGTGGGGGGTTTCTGGGGAGGCTGCGGAGAGGAAGTGGGGGGTTTCTGGGGGGAGGAAGGGGGGGCTTTCTGGGAAGGCTGCGGAGAGGAAGTGGGGGGTTTCTGGGGAGGCTTTGGGGAGGAAGGGGGGGGTTTCTGGGGGGAGGAAGGGGGGGCTTTCTGGGAAGGCTGCGGAGAGGAAGTGGGGGGTTTCTGGTGGAGAGCCGGCGAGCGGGGAGGAGGGGCGGCGGACTCGCTGCCGCCGGAGGGTGAGGGAGAGGGAGGGGTGGGGGTGGAGGGGGAGGAGTTTGAGGAGGAGGAAGGGAGGGAGGGGGGCTCCTTGACCCGACCCAGGAGGGGCGGGTGGGCCCCGGGCGCTCCGGGGCGGTGGAGGGGCGGCGGCGCGTGATGTTGGCGCAAGGGAGGCGGCTCTTTGACCGTGCCGGGGCGGGGGTGAGAGGACTGGGGGTGAGGGTGAGGGGAGAAAAGGTGCTGGGGGTGAGGGTGAGAGGGCTGGGGGTGAGGGGAGAAAGGGTGCTGGGGGTGAGGGTGCTGGTGAGGAGGGTGAGATTGCTGGGGGTGAGGGGGCTGCGGGTGGGGATGACGTTGGTGGTGGTGCATGGGCAGCTTGGGCGGTTCCCCGAGCAGCGACCCCATGTGCGGAGGAGGAGGCCCCCCATCCCCCCTGCCTCCCTCCCCCCTGCCTCCCCCATCCCTGCCTCCCCCCTCCCTGCCATCCCTGCCTCCCCCATTCCTGCCTCCCCCATCCCTGCCTCCCTCCACCCTACCTCCCCACTCCCTGCCTCCCTCCATCCTGCCTCCCCCATCTCTGCCTCCCCCCTCCCTGCCATCCCTGCCTCCCTCAACCCTGCCTCCCTCCACCCTCCCTCCCCACTCCCTGCCTCCCTCCATCCTGCCTCCCCCATCTCTGCCTCCCCCCTCCCTGCCATCCCTGCCTCCCTCAACCCTGCCTCCCTCCACCCTACCTCCCCACTCCCTGCCTCCTCCATCCCTGCCTCCTCCATCCCTGCCTCCCCCATCCCTGCCTCCCCCATCCCTGCCATCTCTGCCTCCCCCTGCCCTGCCTCCTCGCCCCCCTCCCTCCATCCTGATGGGAGGAGGAGGGGGCAGCTGGCGGTCGACGGTGACCAGCACCCCGCCCACCATGACGGTGGACATGATGGGTGGGGGGGCACCCACACCGCCACCGGGTGGGAAGGGGGGGTGGTGCGGGGGGTGAGGGTGGTGCGGGGGGTGGTGGGGGTGCGGGAGGGGGGGATGAGGAGGGGGAGGGGCGCCCTGCTGCTGCTGGGGGGGCATCATGGGAGGGGGAGGGGGGCGGCGGATGGGCGGCGCAACGGCAAAGAAGTGGGGGTTGCTGGGGTGGGGGGGGTGCTGCTGCGGCGGGGGGTGGAACTGAGGCGGCGGCGGGGGCGGCTGGGGGTGAGGAGGGTGATTATGGAGGAGGAGGTGGTGGGGGGGGAGGGGGTGGTGGTGGTGGGGGGGGAGGAGGTGGGGTGGGGGGAGGTGGTGCTGCTGCAGGGGGGGAGGGGTGGTGATGTCGTCGGCGGGCGAGCGGGGTGGGGCGTTGTTGTTGCGCTGCTGCTGGTGGCTCTCCATGTACTCCTCCTCCTCGTACCACGTCATGCGGTCGGCCCCCGGCCCGCCCGCGCCCCCCGGTCCCCCGCCGCCCACGCCCCTGCCCCCCCCGCGGAGGGGCCGAGAGCCGCGCTGGCTCATCATCATGACGCGGTGGATGCCCTCCACGGTCTGGATGCGCTCGCCCGCGGCGGGCCCCGCCGAGGGCGGCCGGTTGGAGCAGGGCGACACCAGCGTCTCGATGCGGTGGTAGCGCGCCTCCTCCTTCTCCTTCTCCTTCTCCTGATGACCTTTGGCCTTCTGCTCGTCCCCCTTCCCCCCCCCACCTCCCCCCGTCTCCGTCGTCGGTGCCGGTCTCTTGGCCTTCTTGGTGGCGGGGGGCTCTGCCTCTGCGTCCTTCGACCTAGAGGGGGCGCCGCCGTTGCTGCCGTTCTTCTTCCGGGAGGGCGACGGCGACAGGAAGTCCTGGTCCGTGGTGTTGCTGCTGCTCGGGGTGATGACGGCGTCCCAGGGCTCGCTGCGGTAGGCCGTGGGCGAGACGCCGCCACCACTACTGCTGCCCCCGCCGTGCGGGGGCGTGTCCATGATCTCGTCCTGGGTGGGGGTCCCGGCCGCCTCGTCCCTGACGGGGGTCCCGTCCACCGCCCCGTCGGGGGGGCTGCCGTCGCTCAGGCCCAGGCTGAAGCCCAGGTTACCCTGCGGGACCACACCGAGATTACATGTTATGGGATTATTATTACGGGCAAACAGATTAAAGATTAGAGATGTCCCGATAACGTTTCGGTATCAGAAAAGCATCAGATCGGCCATCATTTGGTCATATCGGTGAATATGCCGGTCTAACCACAGATCCGACACAGGCGTAAAGGAAGGGGTTGACACTATGGCCCTTTTATTTTAAACCAGTCCCTTGACTTGAAGTGCTCTCGCGAGGTTCCCGCACCAGGAAGTGCCCCTCCAGCTGAATCAAGTTCCCTTGATTAGGGTGCTGGTTATAAAAAACTGGAAATGGACTCGCCCTCCTTGTGCAAAAACAGGAAACAGACAACATTTGTTGCCATGGTTACCATCATGGCATTGTGTTACCCGTTATTTTGTTTGTACAGTTATATTGCATTGCATCGTGTATGTGTTTGTGTGACATGTAGATTTAATTAATATCAACATTTAAAAGGAATTACAGCGTGACTGTCAAAAGGACATTTCATATACGTCCATGGTGTTTATAAATCATTGTGTTAAAGGTGTTTTGTGGCTCGATGCAGTGATTCCCAAGGTTATCACACCGGATCAAACAGGCTTTGTGCCTGGTAGACAGTCTTTTTATAATATGCGTTGACTGTTCAACATACTCTACTCCTCTCAGTCAACCCAGTGGCCATACTACCTCTTTATGTCTTAGACATTGCCTAATTCAATTCAAAATAGTACATCGTTTGCATTTCTCGAGAGAGAAACTATCTAAAATGTATCCCGACATTGACTCTACTTGTATAAGATGTCATCTGGAGCCAGCCTCTGTTGGACTGGGGATGCACTTCCTTGAACCCATTTTGGAATAGTATTTTTCATGCTTTCTCAACCATTTGTCCAACCCGATAACTGCTATATTTGGAGTTCCCAACGACGATGCACCAATTACATCTTCCCAAGCCAATTTCATAGCTTTTGCTTCACTCATAGCGAGGAGACTTATTCTCGGCAATTGGAAATCTGATAAACCTCCAACATTCACAAGTTGGGTCAAGGATGTTCTATCCTTTATACCAGGGTTCCCCAATTAGCTGCCCGCGGGCCACAGAGCGCCCCCTTGTGGCCCACGAAAGAATTTCATTTTTTTTTGGGGGGGGGGGGGGGTCCCAGATATAAATGGCATTAAATTGGGGTCAGTAGCCTCTGCATGTCAAACTGGGGGTCCTTTTCAAATGGGGTCTTGCCCTGAACATTAATTTCAGGGCAAGACCTCGACCTCGCGCGTGCCGACTCGGCCCCCAGCCTGGTGCCGTAGTCAAAATATGGCCCTTGAGAAAAAATAATTGGGGAACCCTGCTTTATACCATTGGAGAAGCTCAGATACAGCAGGTACAAATCTCGCCAGAAATGTGTAAAGGCTTGGTCCCCTTTCCTTGAATTCACCCTTTCACTGTCTTTTGATGATGTGTCCTAAGTGTTTTCCTACATGTAATTTGGTTCACTGTGTAGCCCCTTAATCTAGTAAAAGGCAAATTTTATTGTATTTAATTTATTCATTTATTATTTATATCCTTTACTACCTTATTTTATTGTTGCTTTTTTGTTCTTTGTGATGGAACCGGGGAGGGTGGGTATATGTGGGGTTGTTTGTCTACAACATTTTTTAAACCTATAAATAAAGTTATAAAAAATAAAATAAAGTGTTTGGTATGTGTGGTTTAAAGAGTATAAGTAAATAAAGAGCCCTTGTGAACATCAGTTGGAGCGTTATCTATTCTATTAGCAGTTTATTTATCATTTATTTGTGGTGGTACTTACATTTTGTAGGTCACGGTTTCCATGCGGACACAGAGCAGGGCTGCACAAGGCAATCGAGTCTAGATCGGCATAGACTCGCTCTTGAGGGCTTTATAAGTCACTTCCACTCAAGGCTGCTTGGTTTCGGACGACATTTAATACGGCGCAGCCTCGCGTGAACGCGCATATCGAGGGCAAGTGTGTAGGGCGAGTGGCGAGGAGGCGGTTTCAAAAAGAGGGTTTGCTTTCGAGCTGCCCAAACTGTAAGTGCACATTTGAGTGAGGAGTCTGCTAAAAACACAACACGAGATATATAGCTAGATAGCTATAAACATCATTCCTGGTCGGTGGACTTCAAAATAAGATATTTTTTTATTTTCGTATTATAAATATTATTCTCTGGTATCGGTATCCGTTATCGGCAAACACAGAAATTGTGGGATCGGAAACGAAAAAAGTGTATCGGGACATCCCTAATTGCGATTTAAGATATCGCGATAAGCTAAATATGCGTAAAAAGGCTCTAATGCGTGCCGTTTTTTCAAACATTTAAAATGACACTTTTTATTAACACGTTGTTACCCAAGTATAGTCGTTCTACAAAAGCTCACAGCTTGAATATCTGCCATTTTTGGAGAAACCGTTTTGTGTAGAATGAAATGAGATTGTACCAAATGTACTTCACAGAGTATGGACTGTTTAAATGGTACCGGATTTGCAGCTCAAATCTCCACGATACGACTGTCGAGCGTTTATTTTTTAACTCATTTTGGGCGGGAGACCCTTTTGGTGTTTTAAGCATTGTTATACTTTAGCCATTGAAAAATAGCAGATCTACAAGCTCATAGCACGACTGTCAGGATTTACAAGACATTTCGTAGAATCAAGCTCAGGTCTAAATGGGTTAATTCACGATAAACGATGACATGGATTATAATAATGGTCCCGATCCTCTACCTGAAGGAAGCTGTTGATCTTGGACTCCAGGCTGGGCGTGGAGGCCACCACGGGGGGCGGGGCCGAGAGGCGGGGCCGAGGAGGGGGCGGGGACGCGTCTCTGTCTCTCATCAGCCAGTCGGCCCGGGTGGGCGTGGCCCGCTTCAGGCTGTTGGCGCCCGGGAAGGCGCCGGGGCCGAACAGCTTGGCCTTGGACACGGGCAGGGTGGGCAGGATCTTGGCGGCGGCTGTCGAGTCGGGGGAGGGGCGGGTGGGAGGGGCAGAGGAGGGGTTAGTCACGCTGTGGAGCAGAGAGGACAAACCTGGAGGTAGAGAAAGACCGTTAAGACCATATCCATTCATCCATTGTCGATTCAGTGTCCTTGGGACAAGACACTGAACCCCACATTGCTCTCCCGATGTGCTGGTTGGTGCCTTGCATGGCTTCCGCCGCAATCGGTGTATGAATGTGTGTGTGTGTGTGTGAATGGGTGAATGTAATGCACGATCTATATGTAAAGCGCCTTGGATAAAGGTGCTATATTTCCAAGATGCATTTATATAGCGGCTATATAAATGCACCATTTACCATGTTCAGGATTACATTTCAAAAGCAGGAAAAGTAGCAGATCTACAAGCTCGAAACGCAGAGCTTGCACTTGGCAGATCTGCTACTTTAGTGTGACACTGTAGTATGATCACATCGTAGTTCATTTATTTACAACAACAACGACACAAAAGGGTAAAATATGGATAATAGGTTTCTTTTTTTCTTTTAATTTGTATCCCACGATTTTGTAACCCGGTTTTCTTTTCACATAGTGCCAATTATCTAATGTAATCCTGGGCGCTACACTTCCTCTGCCAACCTGGGGGGGCAGCAGACTGACCTCATGCCTCCTTCTATGCATGAGGAGTCCAAGCTGCTTCTTTTCACCGGACAGAGGGGAATTTCCCCGGCCGGACGTAGCGCGTGGAAGGGACACGTTATTCCGACCAGTTCCTTTCCCCTCCATCAGGCGCCCCGGCTGGCCAGGGGGAGGTAGTTTAGAGACCAGGATTACAGCATGTTTTTGTGAGGGTATCTACCCTAGGGGACACATGCAACATGCAACATGCAAACTCCACACAGAAAGGCCCTATCGCCAACCCCGATAGGTTTCTTCCCCGACAGCATAATCATATTATAGAGCTCTGAGTGTGTGTGTGTGTGTGTGTGTGTGTGTGTGTGTGTGTGTGCGTGTCTCACCAGGCGTGTGCGTCTTGGACAGGGCATTGAGGATTCCTTCGCGTGAGATGTCGACTCGGGACAGGATGCTGGCCAGGGCGGGACTGGTCGGGGCAGCTTTGGAGGCTGCCGATTGGCCAGAGGGGGTGGTGGGTGTTCCGGGGGAGGGCCGGGGGGCGGGGCTACCTGCTAGGGGGGCGAAGCAGAACAAGAGGCAAGAATGAACTCAATCGTAGATGATCAAACTTTGATCCTTGAAGACGTTGGTCCCAAGATGGAAACCTCACCATGAACTCCAAGTTTCACAATGGATCCTTGCACTAATGGACTTGATTCTCTTTGGAACTCTCTATAGGGCCAGAGCGTAGGGAGGAGTTCAGAAAGGGTTATTCTGGTTGCCATTTTCCTGCCTACCAGTAGGCTATAGTAGTAGGCTGCTGCTTAATTATCAAATAATTAAATACACGCTGTATGGTTTCTTTGATTTGGGTGTCAAATGACAAAATAACATAACCTTCAGCAACATTCCCAAACACATGTATGCTTTGCTCTCTACCGCAGACTTACATCAACAACAGCAGACCTACAAGCTCATAGCGCGGCACTATGTATAACATAATGCTTAAAGCACTGACTGACCTGCCGTGTTCTTCATGGCCGAGGTGATGGAGCTCAGGATGGAGCTGATCTTGGATCTGATCTTAATGTATAACATAATGCTTAAAGCACTGACTGACCTGCTGTGTTCTTCATGGCCGAGGTGATGAAGCTCAGGATTGAGCTGATCTTGGATCTGATCTTAATGTATAACATAATGCTTAAAGCACTGACTGACCTGCCGTGTTCTTCATGGCCGAGGTGATGGAGCTCAGGATGGAGCTGATCTTGCCCAGGTCCACGTTGGCCAGGTTGACTCCGCCCAGAGTGGCGGCGCTCAGGCTGGAGGGGGAGGGGCTAGGGGAGCTGAGCGGGGGGGTGGAGGTGGAGGAGGCTTTAGGGAGGAGCCGGGTGGGCGTGACCGGAAGCGTCAGCTTGGAGGACACGCCTCCTCCTGCCGCCAACAGTAGCTTTGTTATTGAGGATGAGGGTGACGATGCGGGTGTCGTCTTGAAAACGGCGGCGGCCATCTTGTCCTTTTTGACCTCCGCTGTTGGGAAGGACACGTTTGAACACAATGACGTTAATACTTAAAATATAAAATCACACCTGTGTGAAGTAGGGCATTCACTTCTAGTCATTTTTACTAGTTGACTAGTTCCCTAGTTCTAGTAGACTAGTTGTTTAACTACCCATTAAGACAAAAAAAATACATTACATTTAAAAACTGTGAACATTGGTGACTATAACTATAATCTACCTGATCTTGAGGCCTACAGAAACTAGACGACTGGTGGAATAGTTGACCAGTTGCTTAATGACCTAGTGTGAAGTGAGGAGCGCTAATATATTAAAGTCTAACTCATGTATCATTAGGTGATATAAAACAAACGGTGACAAAACTAACATTAAATTCTCTTTATCGTTATAATGGCATTTAATGTTTGCGTTAGGGACAAAATGACGTAAAGTGTCCTTTCATAGTCAATAGCGTTTTTAAAACAAACATTGAACCTGTATATAGGAGAGACTAGCCCCCCTCAAAAACACTGATATATTAAAACATTAACATAACATTAAAATATTTTAAAAGACTCTCTTCAAGATTGTTTTGTATCTTGAGGAATTTATCCAGCACATCAATTCCAATAAAATATACAATGAAATTGACATTGATCGTCATACACCATCTCAGTCCGGCCAATCAATTTGCATCCTCACCTTCGTCTTCAATGTCTGTGTTTAAGCAATGTTTGCGTTACACAAACACTCAAAACCGTCCATTCATTCTCAATGGCATTTAATGTTTGTGTTCGGACAACGTTTGTGTTTACACACACACCCTCAAAGCTGGACGTAGGAAGGGCTAGGGCCCCTCAAAAATGTGAGTACTTTTTCCAAAACTGTGAGTGAGTGAGTGAGTGAGTGAGTGAGTGAGTGCGTGTCACTCACCTGGAAGGCTGAGGTGGTCTGCGTCGTCCTCATCAGACATGGTGTCCATGGTGTCCTCTGGGCCGTCAGAGGACAGTGAGGCCAGCAGTCCATCCATCCCGTCGTCCATGGCCTTGCCGTCCAGCTCGGGGTCCAGCTGGACGTCCAGCTCCGTGGCCGCCCCGCCCAGGCCCATGTAGGGCGAGTCGGAGCCCGTGGGGGACGGGGCGTCCTCCGAGGGCGAGGGGATGGGCGAGTCCTCGGGCCCCGGCAGGGAGTCCTTCAGGATGTCCAGCTTACGCTTCAGACTCGCCACGCGGTTAGCGAAGGTGTTGTAGGCCTGGCGGAGAGAGAGAGAGAGAGAGAGAGAGAGAGAGAGAGACAGTGAGGTTACAAGTAGTGATGCACCGAATATTCGGCTGCCGAAAATATTCGGCAGAAAATGGCTAAAAATGCATTTTCGGCCTATTCGGTTTCAGCCCGAATAGGCAGAAAATATATCACCGAATAGTGTATGCAATTAATGCATTCAAAAGAGCTGAATACATGTTTTATGGACTCAGGTAGCTTTAAGGTACGGCCGTGACAGCAATTGTAGGAAAAAAGATATATAATATTAATCATATTCGGAAATTCGGTATTCGTTTTTCGGCCAACTGTTTCCTATATTCGGTATTCGGTTTCGGCGAAGAAATTCACTTTCGGTGCATCCCTAGTTACAAGGTCTGAGGTTGCCTTTGGTATCAAGATAAAACATGTTCCCATGTGCATCTGCATCACTCACTCATTCCTGTTACCTCCTGACCTAGCTGAGGCACCCCACAACGCTCAGTCTCGTTGTATTTGACAGAAAAGGAGACATTGCTTAATATGATTATGGACGACGTGTTTGGTTTCTTAATAAATAAATACAAGGAACACTATAAGAAATTATACTCTAGGAAATTCCCAGATTAAAAAACGTTAATGTAAAAATGTCCCATACTGTTGGGCCGTTCATAATACCATTCAGGTATGAAGCTGCACTGCTTGCTGTATAAATCCAGCCCCAGGGCTGCATTTGACCCGCGGGCTGCACTTTGGACACAGCTGCCTCAAACTGATGACATCAGGGATCTCCATACATGGGCATGAAGGGAAAAGGACTAACTGGGGGTGTCAATGAAGGAGCGGAAAGTCTGGCGTGGCGTGATCTCGACCGTGGTCGAAAAATGATGATGATGATACGAGCATAATGCTGATGACATCAGGGATCTCCATATATGGCCATACAAGGGACAAGGACAGCCCTTTGAGAACCAATGCTTTAGAGAGGACATGTTCGCCGCTCACCATAGGAGGAGATTAACTTTGTTCCAGGCTCATGTGGTCACACCATAGTTTGTGGAGACAATGGCAGGACAGGACTTAACATACAGGGAAACAAACGCCAATTTACCCCCTTACCCCCAGACCCAACTATACTGTGTGACAAATCAACAAAACAACAGCTCTGTCATTCACTGCGACTGTACACCAGTGCTAATTTCTCTGAATATTAACACTATGACGTAAAATGTTTGTTTTTCACTGACAAAAACTAAATAAAAACTAAGCTATGATTAATAAAACTAAGACTAAATATATTGATGATTTCGTCAACAGATGAAAACTAGACCAAAATGTTAGGGAGGGACTAGTGGACAAGACATCCAGGAGAAGTAAAAATAAAAGTTTGGTTGCGCTCAGGTGTTGTGCTCTCAAAATAGCAGATCTACAAGCTCACAACACGTAGTGCTGTGACACGTTGTGGATGTTGTAGATCTGTAATTTTCAGCATGCAACCAGGTGTAAAATCAGACCTGCTGAAATACATTTTTATTAACAAAATAAACTATAGATTTGGTCGACAAAGCTTTATATCCCCTTAAGGGTTTCACTCATATGGATATGAAGAATCAAATGACGGAGAGAAAACGCTAATGTTACTGCTGACTAATTAATCAGTTACATTTTCTCTAGAAACACACTGTATCAAATATTATTGACCGTCTGTCTTAAACGATACAGAGACACCTCCACGACAATATTGCCAAGACAGTTAGTTTAATTTTGGACCAGAATTAGCCCATCGCTAAATCCCACCCCAAAAATCATTGTCCAATGCCAATCCAAATAGTTTAGAAACTGTTGCTATGCAGGTCAAGCTTTTGCATTTATAGACTAAAACTAAATTAGACTTGGAGGGCTGGGGACTGCTACACTACACTATGTGCAGGTATAGATTAATCTCTGGGCAACCAGTACAGCAGAACAAAGTGTTTCATGTCAGGGACCTCCAAAATGACACATAATAGCCAGCAGACCCCCATTTGAAAACATATGCCAGGGACACCCACAAGAGAAGATCTGTATGGCTATAGAAGTGATTCTGAATCTGAACCAATTCAATTCCAAGGATACAGGGGCAGCTCTCGTTCAAAACTCACATCACAGCTGTCACTCGATCCTGTAGGTTCACACTCTATAACATACGACGAATTAGACCGTTCCTCACCCAGGAATCAGCCCAGCTCCTAATCCAGACAACAGTCTTGTCAAAACTCGACTATTGTAACTCCCTCCTTACTGGCCTACCAGCATGTGCACTTAAGCCTCTCCAGCTGATCCAAAATGCCGCAGCTCGCTTGGTCTTCAACCAGCCAAAATTCTCCCATGTCTCCCCCCTGCTCCGCTCCCTCCACTGGCTCCCGGTCGCTGCCCGCACAGAATACAAAACTCTGATGCTGGCATTCAAAGCAACCAAAGGTATGGCTCCCCCTTATCTTGCAAGTATGATCGAACCCTACAAACCCTCCCGCTCACTCAGATCAGCCAACGCAGGGAAGCTGGAAGTACCCTCACTAAAAACGCCGGGACAACGCTCCACACGTCCCAAACTCTTCTCCCTTCTGGCTCCAAAACTGTGGAATGCACTTCCCATTGCAGTCAGAACTGCAGCATCACTCCCAATCTTCCGCCGTAGTTTGAAAACCCACCTTTTCAGACTCCATCATGGCCCATAGCACTTACCCCACCCCCTTAGATAGCAATTCTGTAGACTTAGATAGCATTTGATACAGACTTATAGCATGTTATGTAAACAGCATAAGTGCATTGTATGTAGTCATAGCACGTCATAGTACATAATGTATATCATAGTAGTATAGATGTATAGCTTATTTCATTATAGATATTCCACTGTTACTTTCTTAGCTTACACATGTTTCATGATAAATGTTTTTATGTGATGTATTCCCCATGCTTTTTGTTCTTGCTTAATGTAAATCGCTCTGGATTAAGAGCGTCTGCTAAATGCCTAAATTGTAAATTGTAAATTGTAGCGGTGGCCGAACGGTTTGCAGAGCGGTCTTGATACCGGAAGGTCGCTAGTTCGTATCCCCGGACCGGCACGTTAAAATTACCACCGCTGAAGTGCCCTTGAGCAAGGCGTTGAACCCCTACCATGAAATGTTGTATGAGCAGGGCCTGGCTGTAAACAAGTTCTTGAGCTTAGTCCAGTTACCCTGGGTAAACATAGTAACTTTGCTTTGCTTTACCCAGCATTTGATATGCATTAGGCCAAGTGCGGACCCCCACTTGATACCATTTTGATCTCTGAGAAGTGAACCCCCAACCCAATCTACACTGTAGTATCATCAGTGTTAAAGAAAGTTCCCTTTGTACACTCTCACGAGGGTCCAACTTTGGTTTGGGGGAGTGGGGACCTCTGGAACCTCTCAAGGCATGGACCAGACCCCACGTTGAGAACCATTTGTAGTACATTAGTCAGTGTCACTGGTGTCTCCCACAGTGTTCACAACGTCAGCCCACGCCCCTGTCCGACCATCGCAAGATCAGTCTAAACAGATCAACATCACAAAGCATTAAAGACGATGCCTCTTACCATGAGGATGTATGATGATGTATGTATTGGCCCACATGATCTCACATGACCGTAACCACGGTAACAAAACGTTAAAATATGGCCCCACAGCAACAATAAACACAACAGGGCAGTAGAAGAAGGCCCCATTAATATTAGACCTTACAGCCAGAGTCCCAGAAAACGCCCTTTCCCCAACCAAAATGTACCTATGTATGATAGGACTGATAAAACACCGATCCACAAAAGTGGAGACAAATTTGACTCCATTACTGTGGGGTCAAATGATCATCAATCACAGAATTCTACATTTCCTCACTGAAAACAATGTCTTGAACAAACTACAAATGTGCTTCCTATCAAAATGCGTATAACAGACACGAATAATTTTCTTCGCCAGAGTACGTACTATAGACGAATAACAGTTTAAGTCGAAATTTTATTCTGACCCCTTCACGAAAAGGTCTAGTTGTCCTGACCCCTTATCCATTATTTATACATTATGGATAATTAGTGTGGACTTAAACTGTTATTCGTCTATAGTACTTTATTGACAACCAAAAGGAAAAAATAAAACAGCGGCACACTGCCAGACTCGGACTACCGGCCAAGATGCCTGGACCGCTGAGCCACGGCCCAGGCCAAGCTCTGATGATCTCTGAACCCCATTTTGCAGACTCCTAGACCACCAATATCCTATGACCATATATGGGGACTGCTAGGACCACATAAGGGACCGAGCGACTTCAAACTCAACGGGCACATCGGCCAGGACTGGAGGGAGTGCGATGCCCGTCTCCAAGTCGTTCGGGTGCAGCGGGTTATGCAGAACCACCGATCCAACCAATGTGTCATATATGGCCATGGCAAATATACAGGGTATATGGGCACATACTAATGACATCAGGTATCACCATATAAAAAAGACAGACAGACGTGTACTCTGACAGAGCCCCAAAACTATGACGCATAGCATCCCCAATCTCTAGTTTTTTTCAAAACTAGCAGATCTACAAGCTCACAACACATCACCATGTGGTGTGCTGAAGCTGGTAGATATAACATTTTTTCAAGAACTCTCTCTCATAATGACATGTCCAGAATTAGGGACGCCAGAAGTAATTCAACACCACATTAAACATGACGCGTCAAGAGAAACATTAGTAATAGGCTCTATGCACAGCAGCCATATCGGAAAGAAATTGGGCCTCCTCTTTGTTACGTCACCACACCTTTAATAGTTGTACTCACATTGTTATGTCACCACACCTTTAATAGTTGTACTCACATTGGCCACGATCTTCACCTCCTTGTACTGCGCCTCATAGAAGATGTCTGCATTTCCCAGAGCTTCCAGCAGGGGGGGTCCTGTCGTAAACTCCGTCTCCAGGAAGCTCACCAACTCCTGCAGTTTCACACCTCCCTCCTCAAAGTCCACAGCAAACTTGTTCCCTCCGGCCTTGTCTGGACACACACACACACACACACACACACACACACACACACACACACACATTTTAACAATGTATTTATGTTTACATAAAGGAGAAACATACAGGGACACAAATATACCGGTAGGTGCAGTAATAATAACAATGATAAACTTTATTTATATAGCACCTTTTTGAACAGTGTTCCAAAGTGCACAAACAACATAATTAAAACAATCAAGTAATCAGTGTTACATTACAACAATTACAACCAAAAATATAACAACATTGTCAGGGGGAATAAAGGCCTCTCTGTAGAAGTGTGTCTTAAGTTTTGTTTTAATTTAATTTAATTTAATTTAAAATGGTGAGGGAACTAGCAACCCTAAGGTCCAGTCTGTAAGGTTACATTCACACAATCATGGCTTGTGTTTTCATGATAAAATTGGCATATCACTCAGTACTCTATATAGGTATATAGAGAACATACATGATGGCTAACAATTATATCTGTTAATAAATATTTAACAATATCAATCAATCCCAAACAGTGAAAACACAGAAATGTGTGTGGGGAGGAATTCTTTGGCATAACGACTGAAGTTGGGGAGAAAAAGGGGGCCAGTAAAGAGATATCTCCACATATGGAAATGCATGTGGAGACATACGTCTCTATGGCTTACTGGCTGTGTCGCTTGTATGCTCATATATGGAGTTACATGTCAGGATTGTCCAAATATGTCCAGGGAGGCCACAGAGGTTAACACATTCTGTACAAAACACGTCTGGAAACGTCATAAGGATCAGAAACGAGTAATACCTTAGACGTCTGTGGACGTCCTAGCGACGTCCAAACGACGCGGGCGAGATAATAATATTCAGAATTATTCCTTCTTTTTTTTTTGGCATTTCGCTTTTCGCTTGCCGTATGCTAACGCTCTGTGCAAATATTAGCTTGTCATTGACTCCCATGTTAGCGCGGCGGAAAGAATGACTCGTATCTCCTCATCCAGGGCGCTCTCCGTGGTGATGAATGGATCGATATGCTGGCGCTGCATTTCTGCTCCTCATCCGTCTCTCCCGCAAAATATGAACGCTTTTTGGAGTTTATATAAATATATTAAGATGATCGGGGATTATGAGCTCACTTTGTCAAGTCAATTTTTTTAAGAAAGTATTTCCGGTTCATGGCTTTCAGAGTAAAAGCGATCAGACTACTCTGGCACTATAGCGGCCTTTATTTTGATGCACGTTGGCGTACTCAATGTGTTAATGGCATAAGAGCACTGATATCATATTGATGAAATCAGGGAACTCTTTTTTGGGCAGACATCTTGTCCAAATTTGAAGTCATGAGTCAGAGATGAATCATCATGTCATAGATAACCGTCATTGTTTAAAAGCGTTGAGCATCAACCTCGCCATAAGTTTCCTAGTTTGCACAACCTCCAGACACACGAAGAAAGGTTGAAGAAGCAAGCAGTCGTGATCATCAACAATCATGGCAGAAACCCAAGACATGTCTCCAGTTGAGCAGAACGTGGCTCGACAGATGGAGTACTACTTCGGTAACCACAACCTTCCTCGGGACAAGTTCCTCAGAGAGCAGCAGCTGGATGGCGGCTGGGTGACTCTGGAATCCATGCTGAAGTTTAACAGACTGAAGTGTTTAACCACAGACCCCGGCGTGGTCGCGTCCGCTCTTCAGAAGTCAAACGCTGGACTCCTGGAAGTCAGCGATGACAAGACAAAAGTCAGGAGGTCTCCGGATAAACCCTTGCCGGAATTAAACGACGAATACAAAGACGCCGTCAAACGCAGATCCGTGTACGTCAAGGGTTTCCCAATAGAGACGACCCTCAATGAGATCCAGGAGTGGCTGAACGGGAAAGGCACCGTGGAAACAATTCAGATGAGGAGAACCCTGCAAGGGCAATTTAAGGGCTCAGTGTTTCTGTGCTTTGACACGGAGGAGTCGTCCAAGCGATTCACAGAACGTCCAGAAGTCAGATTGTTTAAGGACAACGAGATGATGGCGCTATCGAGAGACGGCTATCATGCAAAGAAAGCAGAGGAGCGAAAGCAGCACAAAGCAGAGAAGAAGGCTAGAGCTACACAGGACAAGGAAGAGAAGCAGCACAACGTAGAGAAGGAGGAGATGGATCTGCTGTTGGCTGAAAAGGGGGCTAGCTTGCTGAGGTTCTCTGGAGAACTGGAGCAGGTTTCAAGAGAGGATTTCCATGAACTGTTCTCCGGGCACGGAACAATTAAATGGGTTGACTTTGCGAGGGGTGCCAAGGAGGGCACCCTCCTCTTCGACGGGAACGCAAAGGAGGCTTTTGATAAGGCAACGTCAGCAAACGGAGGGACTTTGCGAGTTAAAGACAGCGAGGTTGTATGGCGGGTACTTGAGGGAGACGAAGAGAAAGAAGCGCTGAAGAAGATAGTGGAGGGCCAGCAGGAGATGCACAGCAGGAAAGATAAAGGCAGAGGAGGCGGCAGAGGAAGAGCAAGTGGTCGTGGAAGAGGAGGCCAAAGGGGATGGGCTGGCAGAGACCCTGGCATGAGAACACAGTACCAAGGGAACAAGGTTACATTTGAAAGCGATGACGAGGATGCAGCACTGCCAAGCCCAAAGAAGAGAGTGCTAGAAGCTGCTGATGTCCCGGTGGCAAAGGTTGTGAAGACCGGAAATGGAGACGATGCCCTGCAAAGTCCCAAGAATGATGATGTCCCGGTGGAAAAGGTGGTGACGACCGAAAATCGACCATATCAAAACACTAGAGGACAGAAGCAGGTGCGGAGACTCCGGGGGTGCCTGGTAGCTGAAACACCCACGGTTAAAATAATAAGCCAATATGCACCCACGTATTAAGGGCAAGAGGTGTTGGGCCGCCCAACTTGGGCATTCAAATGCTAATAAGGTGGCTTTTGTTCGGGACTTTGAGCACTCACAATCATTATTGAAACATGACGCCCCTGGACAGAAGGCCCGAGCTGAGCGTGCTCTACTGTCAATTGATTTAGAGAAGGATAGACGGGTGCAGACTATAGATTCGAAACAGTCCTGCACTCACCATTCAAAAGAAAATTCACCTTATTTTATGTACTGCAGTGGCGGTCATAGCAAACAGGATGCACTCAGGCCATCATAAAAAAACATCTTATTAAGTTTGTTAAATATATTAATAAAAAACAGACGGACTTCCAATATGCTTAAAAAATAACAGCAAATCCATAAACATCTTGACCACTGGCAGAACTCACAAATGCAATTTGTGAATCTGCAATGTCCTTACTACTTCAACATGGCACTGTTGTATGATGTATTACAATTACTCACAAAAGGGGGGGGGGAGGAATATGGAGATATGAAGGTGACAGCGATATTATTCTCTTTGGACTTTTTACTGAGTCACTGAGTTTCAAACAATCATTTTTAGTTTTTAGAAAGATCTGCTGGACAATTAAGACCCGTGTGCCACTGTGCCATTATGTATTCATCTTGCTTTAGTTCAAAAGAATTTACTTATTTTAAGTTCTTGTGAAAATCAAACAAACGTTTAAAAAGCACACCCATGTGATTCATTGTCAATGTCAAGGATTTGGTGTTCGTGTTCACTCGTATTTTTCATTTCACTAAACCTTTAAAAAAGGTCTGTAACTCTTACTGTGTACGAATGGAATCAAATTCACCCGTTCCAATATGAGACACTCTCAGACTTACGATGGTCCTTGAATTCAAAACTATGAATTGTATTAGCCTCGCGTAGCTTTACTAATCTCGCAATGTACCGCCCCATATTTGAATACTGGGCCCTAGTTGGTTGGTTGGTTACAGCCCGTTTCCAGACAAATCTGGTTGGCCGTCACCATTTCGGCCATGAAGTCCTCCCACTATTGAGAGCGGGCAGACTTAAAGGGACACTTCACCCTTTTTGCAAAAAAATATATGTTAATGACGTTTAGGAGCTTTAGAACACTTTCCTGGGGGTATTTATGTGTGTAATATGTGGTTTTAGAAGTGAAGTGTCCCTTTAATCTGCCTGGAGCAATATATGCACTGCAGAGGCAGATGAAGGCTGGCTACGACGACCTGCTTCACCGACCCTGGGTGTATCATTACGGACATCTTGAGTGACCTCTGACCTTTGAGTCTCTTCAAGGCCTCGGTGCTGCAGAAGTCCAGCCTCAGAGTGGACAGGTGCTTCTCTCTCAAATCCTCCTCCTGGGATGACCTGTGGTACACACTCAGCTGATCTATGAGACACTGGGGCTGAGAGAGAGAGAGAGAGGGGGGGGAGAGGGGGAGAGAGAGAGGGAGACAGAGAGAGGGAGGGGGGAGAGACAGAGGGAGACAGAGGGGGAGGGAGACAGAGGGGGAGAAAGACAGAGG
This sequence comes from Protomyctophum bolini, assembly GCF_963924005.1. Classification (NCBI taxonomy): domain Eukaryota; kingdom Metazoa; phylum Chordata; class Actinopteri; order Myctophiformes; family Myctophidae; genus Protomyctophum; species Protomyctophum bolini. The sequence continues at coordinate 5,964,570 of NC_137868.1, read as the reverse complement.
GGGGGAGAGAGAGAGAGAGAGAGAGAGAGAGAGAGAGAGAGAGAGAGAGAGAGAGAGAGAGAGAGAGATATTAATATCAGGGTTGAACTGTTAATCTTGTACAAGTTTATGGATCATAGAGATCTTGGCTGTCATAATATGACCCAACTCTGGGATCTCAATCTTAATTATACAACGGGTCATTTCGAGGAAGCAATCTGATTGGTTGAAACGGCTTAATTTCTATCCGTGCTTAAGCGACAGTATAAGAACACCTAATCAGCTGCTCTGTTCTCCCAGAGTGCAGCCCAATGTGTTGCTAGGCCTAGCGAGTTTCTTGGGACATCCTGTTTGTCGTTGTGGCTACATCTGTCATTAAAAAAATATATTATTTTTAGCGAATATCTTAGTTTCAAGGGTAATCGAGGGTGTTCTTTACCATCATTAATGCACTTCTGTGCTGCCTTTCGGGGCAGCATCACTGGCGTGCATTAATGACGATAAAGGAACACCCTCTTGTGTAATACTGCTTAAAGGAGCATTCAGTGATTTCGGTGATATGGGAACCCCCCCCCCCCCCCCCTAATTCCTGGAGGTAGGAAGAAGCGTTGCCGTGGATGCACTGATGAGTTAACAACAGGATATCTTGTATTCGGCCCGGGAAGAAACTGGAAGCCCAAGGAGTGAATAGAGTGTACAAATGGAGCCAAACGGACCCTTTGTACACTCTCTGATTCACATCCCCATGACTGAGGGTCCATTTGGTTCCTCAGTTAAAACTCAAGTCATTTAGCTGAACCCCCCTACTCGACCAGTAGATCACAAAGGCTGTGCAGGTAGACCACATGACATGCCCCTAAAAATATATGTTAAAAAAATAACAAAGCATCCAACACTTTAATCAAGGTGACTTCATTGACTGACATCAAATAGGGCCCGTCATCTCAAACCCACAATGGAATACTTTGTTTTCCAAAGTGTTTGTTGTACACAAACGTCAGCCGCATTACAAAAGTTACACAAAACATTCAGAGTGCGTTTGTCTTATAAGTAACGCCAGCGCTGCAAATCCCTTCAGGTCCATTTTTTTAAAACTATTTTCAGCAATGGGATAATATTTTTGTGGGTGGGTAGATCTTGTCATTTTGACAGTAGCTTTCAAGTAAAACAAAAAAGTGCAGGCATCCCTTCCTGGTCTAAGAGAAGAGTGAGTGACGTAGACTTACTGTGAACTCAGCGACGATCTTTGACTTGAGAGCAGCTGTCTTGGTGAGAGCAGCCGTCTTGTTGGTGTTGGGCTGGGCTGAAAGACAAAACAAAAAAGATATATACACATAGTGATTATTGCTTATTTTGATCATACTGGTTTATGTATATTGATTATACATAAACCAATAATGATCAGACACTAGGCCTGAGTCCATTACATTGGTTGACGTTCGGGTCAAAGGGGAGTGGGGGACTTGTTTTAGTTGAATAGCGAAGTGGTAAAAGACGAAGTTCAGTGATTTTGACTCGTCTTTAAAAAAAATGAACAAAAGGCTTTCTCTGAAACCTTAGCCGATAAAGTGAGCATAAGACACAGTGGGAAACATTTCCACAAACACATTTGCTTGTTATTTTAAGATGTATTTCAGACAGAGAGAGAGAGAGTGGTGGGGGGGGTGTCATGCATGAGCCTCGAGTGGGATTTGAAGATCAGCTGTATGGCACTCGGAAACAATTCCCAGGACGATCAACGCTGTTACAAACCAACCGGGCTGAGGTAGAAACACCTGCAGAACTGGTTCTCCACCGAACCGAACCGAACCTTATACCGAACCATACCACACTTAGAAACCCTAATGGTAAAGATACCTTTACTTTGTTGTACACTCACTGTCCACCATGACTAATGAGACGTGATTCAAGTGCATTGCCGTCGATTATTCTCCATGCGGTACAGAGCGTCGCAGTCCCGCCCCCCCTACCAGGTCCCAGGAAATTATTCTCAGTTCATTTTCCTCATAGACATTTCAAAAAAGTATTTATTTAGAGACCTTTTAAGCCTCGTACAAAGCCAACTCTTGTCGTGACAAATCATGACAACAGTCTTTAAATAAATACTTTTTGAAATGTCTATGGGGAAAATGCATTTGGGAATCATTTCCTGGGCCTGGCGTCGTCATGAAAGGGGGCGGGACTGCGACGCTCTATAGGGATGCAACAAACGGACAATCAGCCAAATCGAATATTCGATAGTTTATATATATATTTTTAGATCGCAGATTACTATGAAAACATGCAAAACCTGGCGATCCGTCAGTCACACCACCATATATGGCCGTCAGTTCATTACGTCTCGTGACACGTCACGGCCACCATATATGGTCGACGCTCCACATATGGTTGTCTCCATATATGGCCGTAACCATGTATAAAGATCGCGACACGGACCTCTTTCAAACCCTGGATAGCCATACATGGAGAAGACCGGAACATCACCTAGATCTCCATATATGGAGCCGGACAGCAACTCTACATCTGAACTCAAACATCAAACCCTTACATATCCATATATGGAGCTGACCAGTTCTGACATTCCATAATCCTTCCCCACCCGTCGTTCCTCTTCGATGTCTCCTGTTTGACCGATAGGTCCGATACCTGTCCATTTAAACTGCCCGGCAGCCGGCCAAAACTAGAGTTCTCAACAGGCCCGAAAGTTAAGGCCCAGCCCTACCAAACCCTCAAACAGTGTACACTCAAGACACTGCCGAAAATCAAACTTGAAGTATTAAAATCTATTTTGGAGACCGCCACGGTCTCCAAAATACTGACATCAGACGTGATGCTCAAAGTGATACAGTCAGTAACTGTGTTCAAGGCTCGTGATATGCACTGTACTGTAGACAGTGTCATGTTTAAGTAAATATGACGTCACGCTTTTGTTAACAACAACGGAAAACACTGCAAAACAAAACACGTGGAAAAACCCATTTCTGTCCATGTATCACACATGCATAAAGTACATCACAGACGCATACATAGACATACTTCTCAAATACATACTTTACACGACATACTGTACACGGCACATACTGTACATGACATGACACATACTGTACATACTGAAAGACTCAACTGCGATAAATGAATTGGGACAGCCAACTAGTGCTGCACGATTCTTCACAAAATGAGATGGCATGTGTCCAGTGAATCTACATCTCAATCTTTTAATTTGATTCATTGTGCAGCACTACCACAACCACCCCACCATCTATCCAGTCCCATGTCAACCAGATCCACATCCTCTGTCCCAGCCCATCACACACTGCTGCTCAGACATAAGTAGCCCTGCCATGAGGCCCATCGGGCAGGAGCATATCTCCTGTTTCTGTAGCGTGAGGCAGCTTGATGTACACGTACACCCCCTGTACATGACGCTACCCCCAATCCAACCCTTGATGCTGAGTGTCAAGCAGGGAGGCACTGGGTCCCATTTTTAGAGTCTTTGGTATGACCCGGCCGGGGATTGAACCCCGACCTCCCAGTCTCAGCCAGGGCAAATGCTCGCTGCTGAGACATGCCTTCATAACAACCTCCAGACTCCACTACAGCAATAGCCTCCTATGTGGCAGCAGAACCAATAAGAGTATGTGCAGAACTCTGCCACACGTCTGCTCACCAGAACGCCATCCAGGCAAGGACTACATCACAGTACACCAGTCCTCAACATTGCGAAATATCCAAACTTGAGCTAGGGCTATTTTCACAATGTTTGCCTATCCTTGTTATGCAATATGTGACATTTTGGCCAATTTTGGTGTCATCCAATTGTAACTTTAGAGATGTGCAGACAGGCACTTGTACTGTATGCTGGTTTGTTTACCGTTGAGTGACTAAACAATGTTGCACATTAAGCTAATCATCTCCCCAGTTGGGGAACCACTAGTTCTAGTGAAACAGCTCAGCCGCGTGCGTGCAGCCGTGCACGCACACACACAAACACACACACACACGTACACACGTACACACACAAAGAAAGTCACACACCACCTCTGATTCACAGGGCTGTATTTTGCGTGTCTTAAGTACCAGGTCTTATTCCCTAACTTGAGTAAACTAAAGACCTGGAGGCGTGATCAATGCCATTTGGCTATTCTGAGTGGCCAAAGAGCATTGATCACGCCTCCAGGTCTTTAGTTTACTCAAGTTAGGGAATAAGACTTGGTACTTAAGACACGCAAAATACAGCCCACAATGTCTGTCTCCACAATCATCACATTTCTCACCTTTAAAATACTTCATAACATGCATTTTCGGACACATGGCAAGATCTTAGTGCCGTCACGATAGTGTCATTTTACTTGCTGATCAATCTGTTTGAACTTTGAACCCATTCGGTTAAAAAAATATGTTTTCTTTTACTTTTCTGTTTTTGCCTCTCGGGGCACCACCTCCTTTTATGTGTAGAGACACGGACTCGATGTGGCTCCTCCCCTTTCTTAGTCCACTTCCTCCAGGATGGTTCTTTGTTTATTCCTACCGACAACAACACTACATGTTTAGGGCAGTCAGTGGCGCTGACAGATTCCGCTGGTCAGCAGAATGATTCAGCGTCAATAGTTATGATGGATTAACCCATTCTGACCTGAGATCAGATTCTAAAAATGTCCGTTTGAAAATGACAGTTGTCTGAAAAAGCTATGTTTCTATGTCAGTCGTTCTTCGATTTTTCTAAAATAGCAGACCTATACAAGCTTGTACCGCGCCACTGCCACTGTGGCACGCTATGAGCTTGTAGATCTGCTATTTTTAAATAGCTAAAGCATAACGTAATGCTAACACCAAAACGGGTTCCCACTGAAAATGGGTTAATGATTTAACCCATTTAGGCCTGACGTCGAAAAATAAATAAAAATAAAATCTAAATATATAAAGAAACGACTGAGATATTTAACGATTTTAAACCCCTCAAGAAACATACTGTAGAGGGTCCCTGGACCCCACTTTGAGAAGCACTGTCTTAGATTATTTTTGAGGGGTGCTAGCCCCTACTATACGATATGATACGACTTTGTCAGCTTGCACTGAATGTTGTTTTGCTGCCCATGACATCACCGCTCAACGTACAGACAAGACAGACAGAGACAATACATTACAAAATGATACACATTACACAAATCACAGAAACAGACAAGAACATATCCTCTGGTTTGTCGATTTTGGTTTAAAAGCAGAACAGACTGATGTACAAAAGAGTTATTTAGTCTGTAGTCCATGTCCAGCTTTCCAGGTTTGTGTAAACATTGTGATTTTTTTAATTATTTGATTGGTACTCAGTATCGACCTATACGCAAGTTATGGGTATCAGAATCGGTACAGAAAAACTCGTATCGATACACATGTAATGTTCGTACAACGTACATGATTAAAACTTAGAAACGCTCATGCCACGATATCCAAAATGCATATCACGAATATTAATATTGTCCAGCTCTACACCACACATAATGACATCACATCACTGAATCAAACACATCACTGCAATCAAACACATCAATGTATCAAACACATGACAAAACACACACACACACACACCACTAAGACTGACCATGAATGTCTAAACACACTCACCAGGTTGGCATTTAAACGGTGTGGCTCTTATAGCCAGCGAGCCAAGAGATTGTGTGTGTGTGTGTGTGTGTGTGTGTGTGTGTGTGTGTGTGTGTGTGTGTGTGTGTGTGTGTGTATGTGTGTGGGGGTGTGTGTGTGGGTGTGTGTGTGGGGGTGTGTGTGTGTGTGGGGGTGTGTGTGTGTGTGTGTGTGTGTGTGTGTCAAGGCTGCCAACACTCCTGGATCCTGCAGGACTCCTGCATTGTCATTTCTCCTGGATTTGGTTAATTTTGGTATCCTAAGTCCCAAAATTCAAAACCCAGGAACTTGCATCTAGGCTACTGTTTTAAAAAGTAGTGTATATACGCCTATTATGGCTTTAAGCAACTAGTCAACTATTCAACTAGTCGACTAGTAAATCTACTAGTTGATCTTGTTGGTACTAGTTGACAAGATTTTTTGTTTTTTGTAGGCCTCAAGATCAGCTAGAATGCTACATTATAGTCACCAATGTACACAGTTTTTAAATGTACAAATATTATTAAAGAAGTTAAACTAGTCGACTAGTAAAAATCACTAAAAGTGAAAGCCCTAACGCATACACACACGCACGTCGCACGCACCCCACAACCACCCACACATCCAGTCACACTGACCTGTAGGAGGTGGCATCTCCTCTCTCTCCTTCTCCCTCTCCCTCTCCCTCTCCTTCTCCTTCTCCCTCTCCTTCTCCCTCTCCTTCTCCTTCTCCTTCTCCTTGTCTTTCTGTCGTTCTCTGTCCCTCTCTTTGTCTCGCTCTCGGTCCTTCTTGCTGAGGCTGGTTTTGAACTGAGTGATGAGCTCCTCCGGATAGATGCTCCTCTCCTCCCAGATGGTGAAGATCCTCTCCACGGACTTCTGGACCTTCCCATCTCTGGAACACACACAGAATCAGTACTTCTGGACCTTCCCGTCTCTGGAACACACACAGAATCAGTAGGCTGCAGTGGTAGTGGAGTAGTACCCACTGATCTGAGGAAGATTCTACAAATCATGACAGTTTTCTGAAAAACCTCATGTTTCTATGTCAGTGGGTGCTCAACCTTTTTCATGTCAAGGACCCCCAGAATTATCTGTATTTGGCTGTGGAACCCCCCCCCCCCCCCCCCCCATCTGAAAATGTGTAGTTCCAGGGACCCCCCCAGAAGCAAAGATTTGAGTTAAAAACGTTCGCTCTGAAAGAATATACAGTCCAGATTGTATATTGTTGGTTTTGGTTATAATAATGTTTTTTAACCATTATTATAAACTTTCGCTTTTCAAAAATAGCAGTTCTACAAGCTCGTAGCGCGGTGCGGCGCTATGAGCTTGTAGATCTGCTATTTTTCAATAGCACAGAGCCCATTGGCAGAACGTCTGACTGAAGTAGGAGGAGTCATTCTGTGTGCATAGTATACTGCACGGAGCCCATTGGCTGAATGTCTGACTGGAGTAGGAGGAGTCATTCTGTGTGCATAGTATACTGCATGGAGCCCATTGGCTGAATGTCTGACTGGAGTAGGAGGAGTCATTCTGTGTGCATAGTATACTGCACGGAGCCCATTGGCTGAATGTCTGACTGGAGTAGGAGGAGTCATTCTGTGTGCATAGTATACTGCACGGAGCCCATTGGCTGAACGCGTCTAGTCATGATGACACGCCCACACTCACCTGATCATGAGCGCGGCGTTGGCCAGCACCTCCGCGAAGGCGGGGCGGAACACAGCGGCGTTCCTCCTCTTGCAGTTCTGGATGACGTCATTGGCCACGTAGAAGAGGTTCAGACGGTGGCTGGTGTCAGCTGGGGTATGGGACGAGAAATCAGTATTAATGTTATGGTTTGTCGTAAATAAATAAAAAAAACCTTCCCAATAATCGTTGACACTAAGAAGGTGCTGCACGATTCGTGCTCAAAATGTGAATCTTGATTTTCCTCCACAAAAATTGAGATCACGATTCTCTTTTTTTTCCCCCCCATGAAAATAATTATTGTCTTTAGTCTGTAGTTGCTGAACATTATTACTACATTCAAAGTGTGACACCTGGAGCCATAACTACTGTGGCTTTAAACAGACAACATCAACGTGCTTGACTTAATCCCCTCTTAAAGTGTCTCTCTTGTAGCAAAAACATAAGCGCAACTAAAATGAATTGGACAGCCAACTAGTGCTGCTCCAGTCTTGCTCAAATTTAGAAATGAGATCGCATAGATGTCTGAATCTAGATCTCAATCCATTTTAGATTAATCGTGCAGAACTTCTGCCCACCAGCCTCTGGCAGGTAAATAAAACATTCAGGCAGGTCCAGTTTGCTTTCAGGTTGCCCGACAACCAGGCAAGTGCTTGTTTGAAAGGGAACGCACCCGTCTATATAACACAACAACAGATATCTGTCTAAACGCCTGAACATTGTCTTCCTGTCTGTGGAATGTAAAATATAATGTGCCATTTTCACTGTTGCTACACAACATTTTTATTAATTTTTTTAAGTGTGAACCTTAGTCATATTCATAGCTATATGAACATAAGAGTCACTTGCCTGACGGGCAAGTGACTTTTGTTTCCAGGCACAAAAGTCACTTGTCCGGGTAAAGATTTGCTCAATTGATCCAATGTGAGACACACTTTTTAAAACATGCTTAAAAATATAGTCGGGTCATTTCAGTCCCCTCACATCTGCATGCAAATAACCTCCTTCCTCCTATGTATTCACACGGCCTATATATGCCATTTAGTTTTGTGCAGAATGTGCACACCTTGGAGCATGTAGCCGTAATCACGCCAGCTCGCAATCACATGGTTCTGGCTATAAGAGAACAATGGGTTGCCGACCTCTGCTGCTATAGAATGTTTGTTGCTGCGTTAACTTAGAATACCGGTTGGCAAATTAACATAACATGCCTGCCCTGCAGTGCACAGGCAGTGGGAGAGTCGCTCACATAAGATAATTATTCCGGTACATAATGAATGATCAGAGGAGTACTAACAGAACACAGAGTACAGAGTACAAAACACAGAGTACAGAGTACAAAACTCTGATGCCTTCAAAGCAACCAAAGATATGGTCTCTCCCAAGTACATTCACTAAAAACACTGGGACAACAACGCTCCACACGTCCCAAACTCTTCTCCCTTCAGGCTCCAGAACTATGGAATGAACTTCCTATTGCAATCACAACTGCAGACTCACTCCCAATCTCGCGCCGTAGTCTGAAAACTCACCTCATGTACTTGATGTATGTATTACCATGTGTTGTTCTTGCTTACTGTAAATCACTCAGGATTAAGAGCCTCTGCTAAATGCTTGCTAAATGCCTAAATTGTAGCATGTGAGACTAGGCATTTGGAGGTACTAAAATATGTATTGGTGGGACAAACAACCTGCCCCTGTGTGGCCCGTCTCTCACAGCGTTTACCATCCATTAGGCAGTGGCAGGCTCCACCACTTTGATCCTATAATGTTGCTGTAGGCAGGCAAGATCATGACATTTGGGAATTAGATGATAATTGGGGATTCATTATGTTATTTGGGACGAACAGAACATCTAATTTAACTATGGAATTATAGGCTACTTTAACTCGCATCATGGTGGACACACCATTTTAATGCAAAACAAAATGTCTCTTAGTTTATCGATTGCATTGTGTTAATTGAACGGACAACAAGACATTCTCTCTCTTGCTATAACAACCCAAGCAGGTCTCTAACCCAGGAAACTGTTTAGTCTTCCTCCACCAGAACGCACGCATACAAGAGGTTTTTCCCACAGCAGATCTCTAATACACCAACATTGTTTTTATGAAGCATTTGGTTCAAAGACAGCTTGTTGTTCATAGAACTGTCACGATGACTCTATCTATAACAAGATTACATTCCCATTGACAATGAATGGATAATTTACATCATGATGTATGAGAGCTCACTTCACACAGGTGTGATTTCATATACACAATGGCCTCAGGTTTTAAAGTGGTTAAGTAAAAACAAATATTTTCAGGGATTATACACGACCAAAATATCATCCAACCAGGAGAGAAAACTCCCACAAGTTCTAATATAAACAAGTGAAATCGCAAGTGATTAAACAAATACAGCAGATGAAAATTGCTTGACATTTTTAAAAACCAAAAACATTATATGTAATCACAGGAGCTTTCAAATGTCAAATGATCTCAGAACAGATTCACACTAGCAGTACAAAAACAATCCAGCTTCACTCAAATAACTAGAAAGTTAATTCCAAAGAGACAACATCTGAACTATCTGATACTGTTGCACTGGGAGCTGACCAGTACAACCACAGTCCGATACTGTTGCACTGGGAGCTGACCAGTACAACCACAGTCTGATACTGTTGTACTGACCAGTACAACCGTCAACCACAGTCTGATACTATTGCACTGGGAGCTGACCAGTACAACCACAGTCTGATACTGTTGTACTGACCAGTACAACCGTCAACCACAGTCTGATACTGTTGCACTGGGAGCTGATCAGTACAACCACAGTCTGATACTGTCTCAGGGCTTAAAGCCAAAACAAATCCCAAGACTGAAAAAGATTTTTTGCACATCTGCACTGATCTCATTAAATGACCCCTATGACATCCTCAGGACTGAAATCCGCCCCCAGGACTGAGAACTTTAAGCCCTGAGATCTTCTATTTTCACTTGTTTGGATCAAGGCAAAAGTCCAATGTATTTGTTGACTCATGTTCTGAGCTAAAAAGTAAAACCACTCGTATAGGCAACTCGCCTCCTGCAAAGCCATACCACAAAAACAACTTTAACAACTTTAACAGCGTCTGTGTACACAATCAATATTAGAATTACGGGCCAGAGCAGAAACCTCTAACAGACCCATAAACCACCTCCATTGTATTGTGTGACACATTTATCGGTTGCATAATAAATAATAATACATATTCATGCATTTACTGCAAGAGTTTGCAATCTATTGTGTCCACTACATTTCCCTGCAATATATCTACATACAATGGTCAAATTGGAAGAATGCACTGTTGCACACCACAACTATTCTTGTGTACCAGTATGTGTGTGACTGTGCGTGCCTGAGCGAGTGTGCGTGTGTGTGTGTGTGTGTGTGTGTGTGTGTGTGTGTATGTGTTTCCTCGACAGCCAGAGCAGAAGGTGGAGACATACAGACATTATACAAAGTTGAAAGAAACAGAGAGGTTGCAAACTTATTTTCTTATGTTGAAGGCAATCACCAACACCGAGCAAATCCACATTGGATATTATTAATTAACTCTTTCTGCATTGCTCTGGCCCTCTTAAACCAAAGCAGACTGCACCAGCTGCTGCCAGCCAACGCACAAATCATCAACGCTTGCCTCTGTTATCTCTCCTATGGTACCACATCAATACAGCATGGAATTGTGGACACAATCTTACCCACAAAAAACAAAATCTTAAGTTTTGGATCCAAGAGGCTAACCCTCATCAAATCTCATCGTGGCTCAAATCGTGAATAAATAATGGACCTTGATGACAGGACTAAACCATCAGTTACAAACTAAATTCCAACAAACAAGTCCACTGGTGGCACTACTCTGTATTAGAACATTTAATTTGTATAAATACAATGGAGTCTATTTGTATGTCCCGAAGTGGCTGGTAATGTAGACAAGATTACCAATACCAACCACAATCACAACGTGCCAGGAGCTATAGGTTATTATGTAACCCCAGCTCTATTACAATAAAAACCGTCTAGTCAAGTGCCATCTCATGTAACCCTAACACTAGTCTATAGTACCATGGGAAGGCTACATGTAAACACATTGTAATACAACACTAAAAACAGTGACGAGCAGCATGTAACTTGCCAAGAACCATTCCAGCAGAGATAGAGAAAGTGCGTGTGTCATAGAGTAAATAATGATCTTGTAGTTAGTGTGTGTGTGTGTGTGTAATCATCTGCCACACAGACACAGTAGGTCAAAGTGATAAATATAATATCACCTCGCCGCCCACCACCCTCCTCCTCCTCCCGCAGTCAATTTCATAACAATCGATGATCATGCTCTCTAAACTACAATAGTGTTGTTTGTGATTGCATTTAATTGTCTAAACTCTCATCTGCAACTGCATGCTACAAATTATTTACTGACACAGTTATTAATTACGGTTGGCTCATTTGTTGGTTGACTGACCTGGTAATAAATAATAATAATAATATCTAAATAATTGCGGGAGAAAGTATTGGGGCTTATTTTATACAATATAATAAATAAATATGCCGCTCTCGTATTGTCTTTGAGAGTGTTTAGAGGTCCCAGATCATAGTGCATGTTTAATAATTATATCACAATATAATGTATCTAAGCATTTAAATGTCTTGTTTATGTTTGTGCATTAGCTCTGTTAGCTTAAAAGCGCCAGGCTAGTACACTGACTCCACGCATAGACATTACGCATACGTTAAAAAAAACTAAAAAGCCAATCTACAAGCCCACAGCGCGTCACTCGTGCGACGCGCAGTGGGCTTACAGATCGGCTGTTTTCCCCAGCCACGCTAGCCACCGTTAGCACGTTAGCATCATGCGGAGAGAGAGCCAGACCGACCAGACCAGACTCACATTTCTTGAGCCACTTCATCCAGTGTCGGACGATGAGGCCGTGGTGCTTCTTGTTCTCGATGCACCAGGTGGAGAGGCCCTGGATGGACTCCATGGTGTTGGACACTCCCTGCAGCCGGCGGTCCAGGGTCGCCTCCAGGGCCGCGGTGGCTCCGGTGCCGCCGCCCGTGCCCGTGCCACCGGAGCCCCGGGACAGGGAGGAGGCCCCCGCCGCTGCTGGCGCGGTGGTGACGGCGGGGCCGATAGAGGCGGCTGCTGCTGCTCCAGAACCGGCCGCCATCTTTCTCGTGTTTAGTTTTTTAAGCTCAGTGGCTTGACTAGTGTGGCTCTGCACAGTTCCATATGTATCTAATGCTCTGCTCTGTGCTCCGTCTGGGCTGGCTGCAGTGTTGCCAGATTGTGTGAGAAACAAGCAACAAGGTCTACGAAAAACAAGCCCAAAAGAAGCGACCATGTAGGTAGGGGCCCGGCCGTTATTTGAAAATAGCAGATCTATAAGCTCGCGACGCGTTGCGAGCTTGTAGATCTGCTATTAAACAACAACAAAAAAAGTAATTGTGGAATATGTTTTACTATTTTTTTACATTAATTTAAAACTCAAATCTTGTCCCTGGCATAAAATATTTTCAGATGTGGGTCTGCAGACAAATACATCATTATTTTGTGGGTCCTTGACATGAAAATGTTTGAGAATCACTAGTTTTAAACATTAGCCCCCCAAATAAGCCGCAACCCAAGTTACCAACCCGCATGCCGAGCATGCAACTACAAATATTTACAAGCAACTTTACAGAAGAACAAGCTCAAAGTCGCTTACAATAAGCGGACATGGCAACACTGCTCTCAGTGCGCCTGTCCGAGAAGTCCCCCCCCCCCCCCCCCCACCCCACAGTTATATGACCCTGTCCCGTCCCGTGGCTAAACCTTTTCATGCCAACTGCCAAGGGCCCCAAATGACACTAATTGTTTGAAGAGATATGCCAGGGACCCCCATAGGAGATTTCTACGGCTGTAGCAGTGATTCTCAACCCGTTTGGCTACAGTCCCTCATCTATGGGACCCCCAGTTTATATTGTAAAAACACTGTTAATTTAACTCTGAGAGTGTACAAATGGTTTGGTTCCATTGCTCTTAGCTGCTCCATTAACCTCGCGTCACCAGGCTTTTCTTGGGGGAGGAACTGCTCTGTGCCTGTGCTGTTGTTCTCAAACAGTGGGGTTTGTGTTTGGGGACCCTCAGGGAGGGGTTCGGGTTCCAGGGGGTCATCAGCTAAATTGTTGAACCAAATGGACCTTTACAGGGTCTGGGACTCCATTCAGTCCTTTTGTACACTCAATAATTATGTTATATAACATAATGTAATGTAATATAAAATAATTCAGTTATTATAGTATAATTACTTTTAACTATTGAGTTACTAAATGAGATTTAAGATTTTGACTTTGACTTTTGACTAAAAAACCCTGCAAAAGAGGTATTTCTTTGGCCACTTTCACAATATTTGCATTTATTTATTCATAAATGAACAAATATGGCATCAATTGACAACTTTGGGGAAGGTGGTTGGTTGAAGGTGATTAACTAAATACAATTACTCAACTTCTGTGACTCTGGACTTGATACGACACAGTGGTCCAACACCAGCATACGACATGGCACCCAAAATCATCATGCACAGACAGTGAAAACGTCACACTGGAGTACACAGTAACAAACACAGCCATCTACCAGGATATTTTAGAGCACTTTGTGCCTCCATATGTTGACTAGCTTTATGGAGATACTGATATTTCTTTCCAGCTGGATTTGGCACCTGCCCACAGTATTACCATGGTATTACTGTGCTTAACTGGCCCGACCTGAAACCCACAGAGAATCTAGGTTTTATTGTCAAGAGGAAGGTGTGAGACATAAAACTGAACAAAACAAATGAATTTACGGCATGTTATCAAAGCAAACCTGGGCTTCCAAAACACCTCAACGGCTACCTCAACAGTAGCCTACCACATGCTTATCACCTGACACTTCCATGCCACGCCACCATTGATGAAATAATTTGTTCTACTGTAGCCCAGACCAAGCATCGACTACATACAGTAATATACTTTTCAGACGGTCAACATTTCTAGACTCAAAGTGTTTATTTTTGTCAATGCGTATTATGCATTTACAAAACAAACATTGAACTAAAGACAAATATTAAACCTGTGTATAGGTTTAATCAGCCCGTCTGAAGTGAGTGGTGCTGCTGTATTGTACAAGCCCTCCTCCCTGGCCTGTGTCTGTTAGGCTGTGCAACAGTGACACTTGGTGGCTAACAAACGCTATAACGCTATTTTTGTGGACACAGCCAGGGACAGACCCAGGCAGCCACATAGCTGTCTACAGCAGTGGTTGCATCTCTCAAAAAAAGTGTAATACTTCACTTTATGCGCAATGATTGAATTGAGAATATATGAAAGTTTAACTTTTTGAATTATACTACAGAAGAAAATGAACTTTTGCACAATATTCTACATTTCTGAGGAGCTATATATATATATGGATATCTTGCTTGGGACCATTGTCATAACGCACCAACACTGCCTCATAAAAACATCAAATGGAGTTGGTTTTGTTCCGCATGTGTTTATTGGAGACGTATCAACATACAGAGAACACATCAAAGGGACAAAATGCACCGCTAGCCTGACAGAAGACCTCCCGTGTATTTATACCAACTCAAGGTTCACTAAGTGTCATTGCTATGGTGTCAAATTAGAACAAATCCAAAACCTTTTTATGGTTGCGTTTCCATAAAATGCAAAACCCCCAAAACTGCTCGACATCTTTCCCCCATTTGATATTGAGGCCTATATGTTGTTATGTTAAAACTGCAATCCGTTAACTTTTTTTCTTTTCGTTTTGTCAAACCCGGGTTACACCACACAAGCACGGAAGATTCTATTGCCGAACAAAGCCAGGATTTCGAGCTTCATGCAATACCACTTCTCAACCAGTAGTGGTCCTACTACCGGACCACAGGATCTACATCTCAATAGAAGAGCAGATAGACAAACTACACCAGGGGTGGGCAACTCTGAAGATGGACACCATTTCCAAACTCACTCTAGAGGTCCACATTAAAAAAATAACAGATCTACAAGCTCAAAACGCACCGCACTGCGACACGTTTTGAGCTTGTAGATACATTGGACATAAAAAAAGTCTACTAATAGCTACTGATTTATAGACTGAAGTAATTAAAGCGGCTCATGTTTGCTTGCATGTTCGGAATTGTAACAGCTGAAATCAATAATATATCAGTATTCCGATATTGCGGGCGGCAGTAAGTGAAGGTGGGGGGGTGATGGCTTTTGTTGTGGCCTCAAGCGCGTCAGCAGGCATATCAGTTTGAGTTTGTCCTGGCCTGAATGCCACTTCAATCTTAACCAGAGGATCATTGCAGTCTGAATTGTAGATACTTGTCTTTTCTTGAGTAGATCCAGGAGTAGGTGACTAGATGTCCACAAGCCAATCCTAATCTGTGGGGAGACGATGTCTTCAATGGTGCTTTCCAGGTTGCATTAAAAAAATCCCCAGGGCTGCCAGTTGCCCATATATGAACTACACAATATACAAACGCCGTAAACACTCATTGTATTCACTTAAGAAAAAAAACTAAATAAAAAGAAAGTTGTGGATTGCAGCTTTAAAGCTCAACATGACAAAAGCAGCACAACAGTGCTAATAATAATAAGAATGTCCTTTTCCACACGGCACGGACGGTCAACATCGTCATGACTCTGACTCATCATGACAAAGGAATTTACAACTCCCCGTCAGGGATAGTTACATTGGGAAAGAAATTGACGCAAAGCAGATGAAAAGTTACCTACCCTGTCTGGCCCCCTCTCTCTCTCTCACACACAGACACGCATCATATATTCAGCAGAAGAATTTACACAGTCACACACACTCAAACTCGTCTTCCTATGTAGCATCAGTCTGTGGCACTGCAGGCGGATGCTACAGACACAGTAACTCATCCAGACGGACTGGGTGAAGCTGTCATGTATGCGTCTGTGTCATTGGCCAGTGCTTTGTTCTGTGATTCACCATAACGTACGTGTGCCCGTCTGCAGACTAAAAGGCTGCTGCAGCATACTCCAAAACACTGAAATGTTTCAGTTTTAGTCATCTATTCTACATATAAGATTTTAGTCGACTAAATCTACACGTACATTGATTTTACACTTGGTTGCATGTGACGTGTTGAGCTTGTACTGTAGATCGGCTATTTTCAGAGCACAACACCTAAGCTTGACCAAAAACAAAACTAGACATAATCTCTTCTAGTCATCATAGCTTAGTTTTTATTTAGTTTGCGTCCATGAAAGGCAGTCGAACGTTTTTCTCCATTGTTTTAGCAGACTAAATGAACACTGCTCCAAACCCCAAGGGAAGTCATTTAGGCACAAATAGCTCTCAACACGTCGTGTGTGAGCTTATATATCAGATATTTCCGGCAAAGAGATTTGGTGTAGAGAATAAAACGAAGCATAATTATGCATACAACTGGCTAATTCGGTCGGACGACCACAATGGAAGCAAGCCATCAAAGCTTTGTGACGTCTCAAAAGAAACTTTCTAAAATAGTGAAAATAGCAGATCTAAAAGCTCTGCTATTTTAACCTTTTGTTGTATGACACCGTTGAGCAAATAAGTACAAAACGGGGTTTAAGTAGTTGAGATAAAATAATAATAATAAAAGAAACGTGCTCGTCGATTATTCAAATAATCGAAAAACCATTAATCGACAGAATACTCGCCAAGAAAAAGAATCGGCCGTCGCAGGCCTAAAACAAAATGCGTTTGACTTTGTTTTGGACTATGCTGCAGACTAACTAACGCCTGATCTAATACCTTTGTATCGTGTGAGGAGAATAGCCGATCGCGTTGTGGGCTTGTAGATCTGCTATTTTCCGTCGGGTGCGACACCCCATATCTCGCTACCAACGATTAACAGGACGATGGTGGTGGTGGTGTTCAGAGGAAGGTGTTCAGTGCGCTGCAGCAGAGGGTGGTGTTTCTTTAGGGACGGTGTGCGGTCGGTCGGTTCGGGGGAGGGAGGGGTGTGTGGTTGGGGGTCATCAGGGGAGGGAGGGGTGTGTGGTTGGGGGTCATCAGTCGTCGGCTCCCTCCAGGACGCTGTGGCTCAGAGGGAGGGAGAGAGGGGTGTGTGGTTGGGGGTCCTCAGTCGTCGGCTCCCTCCAGGACGCTGTGGCTCGGAGGGAGGGAGGGAGGGGTGTGTGGTTGGGGGTCATCAGTCGTCGGCTCCCTCCAGGACGCTGTGGCTCAGAGGGAGGGAGAGAGGGGTGTGTGGTTGGGGGTCCTCAGTCGTCGGCTCCCTCCAGGACGCTGTGGCTCAGAGGGAGGGAGGGGTGTGTGGTTGGGGGTCCTCAGTCGTCGGCTCCCTCCAGGACGCTGTGGCTCAGAGCCAGGTCCCAGTACTGTTCCGTTGCGTGTTTCTTAAAATGTTCTCTGGCCATGTTCTCCGTGGGACACTGCTTGAACTTCATCTCCCCGTAGTTGCGCTCCTTGGCTGTTCCCTGAGAGGGAAAAACACAACACAAACACGCACACATACACTCCCCGTTAGGAAATGTGGACATATATCAGGGATGCTTGCCTACCATGGACAGCTCTCGAACCTTTGTAGATACGGCGCTTTGAAAATCCTGGTATAATGGAGGCTCAACGGAGCTGGATTTTAAAAATCGCACATGATCGCGCCCCTTTCTCAATTTAGTGAGTCCAAGGATGCCGGATATTTGGATCACTGGAACCGTTTCGGACATACTAGGTTTCCAAAAGACAGCGATGATGTGTGTGACTGTGTGTGTGTGTGTGTGTGTGTGTGTGTGTGTGTGTGTACACACACATCCCTTACCTCCCAGATCAACCAGCACTTGTTGTTTCTCTTGGTTTCATCGTAAGCGTCTGGATCTGAAACAAACACGTATAAGGCTTCTTAAACATTTACAAATAACTTTGCACTTATTAGATCAAAAAAAGACACAATCATGGGCAGCAACTAAAATACAAAAGCATGATAATAAATTATATTAAAGACTTACCATCTCTTTTTGAGATGTGTTCCGGCCATTTGATTCTATTTAACATCAACCGCTTAAACTTCTTCTGCGATTTGGGACCTTCAGACAAAAACAAAACACATTAAACTAATTAATGTATGCATTTATATGACTTACTAGTGGACACACACACACACACACACACACACACACACACACACACACACACACACACACACACTTTTTTGCATGTATAATTGTATTCAGGTGTCCTTGAAAAAGAGAGCATGCTCTCAAGGGATGCTCTCCCTGATTAAATAAAGGTCAATAAAATAAAATAGTGTAATCTACCAAAACAAGAAAACACACGCTTCTAAAATGTTGAACACAGACATAAAGTGGCCTTTAGATTCATGTGTTAATTATTATATTCACGTGTTCATCCATCCATAATAACTCACCTCCCTCCACCATCCATCCATAATAACTCACCTCCCTCCACCATCCATCCATAATAACTCACCTCCCTCCACCATCCATCCATAATAACTCACCTCCCTCCACCATCCATCCATAATAACTCACCTCCCTCCACCATCCATCCATAATAACTCACCTCCCTCCACCATCCATCCATAATAACTCACCTCCCTCCACCACCACGATGTTCACGTCTTTGTGTAGAACCACGGTTCCCGTCAGGTACAGCTGGTTGGCGTTGGCCTCCACCTTGAACTTCTTAGCTGGATTATGAAGGTTACGAATCCTGCAGACACACACACACACACACACACACAGGTGAGTGTGTGTTCACGCACATGAACACTTACACACACACAGATGGGACGTCAGTGAACAGACCTGTAGACGGAGATGTGAACGCCGTGAGTCAGGTCCTCCTTTAGCTTCTTCACCTTCTTCTCCTTGCGCTGTTCCGAGGTCAGTTTACGCGCTGCGTTGGCGTCCTCGTGAGCCCTGGCAGGACCACCAACACAACACAACAACATTATGCATGGTCATGGAAGACAACTATTAAAACACAATTTTTACATACGACGCCTCAGGCCGTCATAAGGATTCGAAACGATTGTAGCCTTGAACGTGTCTGTACGTCATAGCGCATCCTCAATGATACGGGGCGAGATAAGAATATTCAGAATTTTTCCTATTTTCTTTTTGTCATTTCGCTTTTCGCTTGCCGTATGCCAACGCTCTGTGCAATTATTAGCTTGTCATTGACTCCCATGTTAGCGCGGCGGAAAGAATGACTCGTATCTCCTGATCCAGGGCGCTCTCCGTGGTGATGAATGGATCGATATGCTGGCGCTTCATTTCTGCTCCTCATATAATATATGAAATATGAACGCTTTTTGGATCATATATCGTATGAATTAAAATGATCGGGATGTTAGGTCAACTCTGTAAAGTCAACTTTTTTAGGAAAGTGTTTCCGGTTCATGGCTTTCAGAGTAAAAGCGATCAGACAACTCCGGCACCCCAGAGCTCCCATTTTGATGCACTTCCGGCACTAAAAGTGTTAAAACATCCTCTGGTGTGATCATATGGTTGAATTAGGTACTGACTTCTGTCTCTTGGCCATCTGCGCTCTGACGTGAGCCTCCACCTTGGTGGGGTCTTGCACCGCCTCCGTTCCCAGGACCCTCATCAGGTTGGAGATACGCACTGACCACGACACGGGAGAAAACGTCAACAAAACACACATTTAGAAACATTTATCTTCTTTTCTGGTGTCATCGAAACACGAAGAAATTCTCTCTCATATATACATATATATATATATACCGTATATATATTATAAACACAAAATCTGATTAACCACTTAACCCTGTATAATACTTTGTTGTATAACGGTGGAATGCAAAAAAAATAAGAAAACGATGTACAAGCTCGTAACAAATCACATTTTCTGACTATTTTCACAATATTTATTTTATTTATTTTTAAAAAGTATGAAGAAATCATAAAATTGAATTATTTGGAGTCATATCAAGTCAACCCAGCCCTAGTGTGTGTAAGAGATTTTACTTTACTACATTTATTATTTAGACGGAACAATGAATGCATATTAATGGACATTACATGGATGCAATGTAAATACACTGGATTTAGCAACAATGCTAAAGTGTGAGGATATTTTGAGTCACATGTGGACTGTATGTACGTGTGTGTGTGTGTGTGTGTGTGTGTGTGTGTGTGTGTGTGTGTGTGTGTGTGTGTGCGCGTGCGTGCGTGCGTGCGTGCGTGCGTGCGTGCGTATTGTGCGTGTGTGTACCTTTGGGTTCAGGAGGAGGCATCAGCCCCAGTCTGACCTTCTCCTGTAGTTCTTTCTGTGCTTCTCTCCTGGTTTGTCTCCTGAGTTTCTTCTGCTCTTTCTTGGTCAGGTAGACCCCCAGAGAGGTAGACCCCGGGACGTCTGTGTCCACTGCACACACACAACACAACAACAACCCATCAATCCAGTGGATTTAAACCATTGAGGCCTGACGTCGAAATTTAACCCATTCTGACCTGAGATCAGATTCATACGAGGTTTCCACTGGACACACACTGGTCTGATTAACCCATTCTGACCTGAGATCAGATTCTAAAAATGTCAGTCGTTCTTCGAATTTTTCAAAAATAGCAGACCTACAAGCTCGTATCGCGCCACTCGGTGGCGCGATATGAGCTTGTAGATCTGTTATTTTTCAATAGCTAAAGCATAACATGATGCTAACACCAAAATGGGTGCCCGGTCAGAATGGGTTAAGAAACGTCTTCTAAATCCTGAGTTTTCTGAAATACCTACGTTTCTTCACCAGTGGTGCTTAATATTTCACGTCAAAGTAATCTCACAAACACCCAATTTTGTCAATAACTCACCTCCTCTTTAAGAAGGCAGATGGGATGTTTTAGGATGTCCCAAGGAACATCTGTATCAAATTCCATGCTTTATCCGTATGATAATATCCCCTACTAAAACCACTGCTCTGATTGGATCTGTTTACAATTCAATGCTCGGTGTGTGTCTAGTAGGACACCTACTGGTTGCTGACGGTAATGAAGTTATTTGAAGTAATGGCACACAAAACTGAATTAAAATTAGGCTATGCATTGCATATGCTGCGTTAGGCTATGCATATGCTGTTTTTTTTGTCAGTGTTGATTTCGTCAAAACTAAGACGAAAAATGTTCGTCGACTACCTTTTTTCACAGACGAAAACTAAACGGAAACTGAATGAAAACTAAGCCCTGATGACTAAAACTATTTCGTCAACAAATAAAAACTAGACTAAAATGTTAGGAAGGGACTAGTGGACAAGAGATCCAGTATAAGTCATTTTACAATTGGTTGCATGCTGAAAATAGATCTACGAGCTCACAACGCGTCGCTCTGCCACGCGTTGTGAGCTTGTAGATCGGCTATTTTCAGCAAGTGTAAAATCAGTCATTAAGACGGCATCGAGGCCCGCCAAAACACATTTTAGTCGACTAAATCAACTGTAGATTTAGTCGACAAACATCTTATATTTAGTCGACTAAAATTAGACTAAACACTAAAACATTCCAGGTGACTAAAATGTGACTGAAACTAAAATAGAAATTTGCTGCCAAAAACAACATTGGTGTGTGTGTGTGTGTGTGTGTGTGTGTGTGCGTGCATTACCTGGGGCGCTCATCTGAGCAGGGTGTTCCACCAGGTTCGTGACTCCATGGAACTCCAGCACAGCAAAGATGGTCTCTGTGTTTCTGTTCAAGAGACGTAATCACATCACTACAGAACAAAAGCATTTATACTTTAAACTTTACAAATTAAGACATAAATACAAATAAAAACACAAAATATCCTTTGATATTTAGCACTTTAAAGAAAGGTAATATGGGTCAAACTATAATTGGTAAACAGTACGTTAGTCTGGGTGCAGGCTTTAGTTCCGACATACTATTGATCCGAAACCTCAATCCTAATCTAACCCTAACCGCAAGCACGGGAGCAGCGCATGTCGGACCATCGCTTTTTCGCATCGCATCGCATGTCCCCCCGTTTCGGATCTTCGGTGTGTCGGAAAAGCGTGCGCACCCCCGTTAGTCTAGGACTCTCAACTCTCTTTTTTCTTCTTTTTTTTTTTTTAGAGTCGGTCATTTATTTTAGGTCCCATCAGTCCTTCAGGTTGTGGAACGCTGGAACCTCAATAAATGCAAACTGAGGGATAGTGTTTACTTTGCACCCTGCCGGCTCACGCTACGCTGCCCTAGGGAGAGACACTGCCCTAGGGAGAGACTCTGCCCTAGGGAGAGACGCTGCCCTAGGGAGACTCTGCCCTAGGGAGAAGGACTTGAAATGGGTGGCGGCGACCGATTGAGAACTTTAATCCGTGAGATGGTCTTACATGTCTATGTTGGAGGGCACGATGTACGAGATGGTCTTACATGTCTATGTTGGAGGGCACGATGTACGAGATGGTCTTACATGTCTATGTTGGAGGGCACGATGTACGAGATGGTCTTACATGTCTATGTTGGAGGGCACGATGTACGAGTCCCACCACTCCAAGTGGGGGACCTCCCCGTCTCCCAGCTCCTTCCGGGGGGCGATCAGAGCCAGCTTGGTGGAGGCCTGGATGCCCGTCTTTTTGGCAGCCTGGGCGATCTCCATCTGGAGCTTCTCCAGCTGGGCCTGAGAACACAAAGGTGGATTTAGGGTTGTGGAATCCGGAGTCCAACATTGAGGAACACCGAATCGGTTCTGTCACATTTGGAACAGTTTCCGGAACTGGATTTATCACACCGTCAGAGCCGGTGTGTGGACTTACAATTATCAGAAACCAGCGTTAAGTGAATGCTGGACCCTGAAGCCAACGCTGCAGAAGTCTCTAGACGGGTGCAACACCAGAATACTGCATGCAGTACTTAGCATCAGCGAGAGTGTACATGTTTAGTTTACCAACAAGATTCGGTATGAGGGAATACCGAAAGCGAGGCGGAAAATAGCAGCCAGGAGAACGAGACTTGCAGGACACTGCCAAAGACATCAACAACTGCCAGCCAGCATATTGGTGCTGTGGGAACCAACACACGAGGACGTCCCACACCAACATACGTGGATGTACTCCAGAATAGTGGTGCATGATATAATCGGTTAGCATATCGAAGTCGGCCATAAAAATTCCATATCGGTAACGAATCGGTCTCAAAATATTACAGATTTTCACAGATATTGATGACGCAATAACAATGTGACAATCAATGGCTCTGTCGCTTTTGTATTGTGTATTTCTAATGTTTGAAGGCAGCATAATCTGTATATAATATCGGCAGATATCATATGACCCTGCAAATAATCGGAGACCGGTCACAATTTCATAATCGTGCACCGCTACTCAAGAAGAACGACGCAGGAGCGCAAAAACGTACAAAACGAGCTGGCCAGATGTATGGAGGAGAACCGGGATGACAATGGAGGGGTCGTCGGAGGACGTCCTCGAGAGAGAGAGAGTGTCCCAAGAGGGCAAATGTTTTTTGCAAATCTGCACTGATCTCATTAAATGACCCCTATGAAATTCTCAGGACTGAAATCCGTCCCCAGGACTGAGAACTTTAAGCCCTGCAGACATGTATCCTACGTAGCACCAACCTTGGTTCTGATCCTCTGGGCGATCTTCTCGAAGCGGCCCTGCTCGTGGAACTTGAAGGCCTTGCGCGGCCGCTGGGCCGGCGTGATGAACACCCGCTGGTCAAAGTAGGACGTGGACTCCAGGTCCTCGCCCGGCTTCTCCTTCAGCTGCTGGCGGAACTGCTCCCTCTTCACCGCACGGATGTTGGCTACACACACACACACACACACACACACACAGAAACACACACACACACACACACACACACACACACATATAAACATCAGTGGTCCTTGAGGGGGTTCCTGGTGGTCCTCAGCTAATGGTCCCTTATAGATCTTTAACCCTTGAGTGTAAAATGAAACCAAATCCATTTGGTTTCATTTTACACTCTCAAGAGTTAAATTATTGTCAAACATCTGCATTAGTTCATTTACAAGAAGTCTACACATTTTGATTGACATCCAACGATAACTAGACCCTTAGTTTTGGGTCTGCGAGGCTAAATCTCAGGAAATGGTGGTCCGAGGCTCAAACACCAAATACACAATGGACCTTGATGAAAAACCACTGATATGTACATAAGATTAATTTAGTTTTGTTTTCATGTTGGGACAATACAGCCTTGAACGTGACTGTATGTGGACCGGAGCAGTGTTGTCTCTTGAATAGTTTTCATTTCGTTTTAGTCACATTTTAGTCACCTGGAATGTTTTAGTGTTAGTCTAGTTTTAGACGACTAAATATACGATTTTAGTTGACTAAATCTACAGTTGATTTAGTCGAACAAAATCTATTTCGTCATGCCTTGATGCCGTCGTAATGGCTGTTTTTTTTCCGATCTACACGCTCACAACGCGTTGCAGATCGGCTATTTTCAGCATGCAACTAATTGTAAAATGACTAACGCCAGGGCTCCACTGGGCGCGTCTGCGTCGCGTCAGCGTCACCTTCACAGAATGTTCCCTTTTTAATCAATGAAGGGTGGCTCCACTGCCCGCGTTGCGCGTGCGTGCCGCGTCACCATTGAAATTGAACCGGTTCGTTTTTTGACGCACGCGACGGAGACGCAACGCGCCCAGTGGAGCCCTGGCGTTATACTGGAGCTCTAGTCCACTAGTCCCTTCCTAACATTTTAGTCTAGTTTTTATTTGTTGACGAAATTGTCAATATATTTTTAGTTTTAGTCATCATAGATTCGTTTTCATTTTGTTTCCATTTAGTTTTCGTCATTGAAAAAAAGGTAGTAGACAAAACATTTTTCGTCTTAGTTTTAGTCGACGAAATAAACACTGGATGGTATGGTACCTTTCAGCGTGGGCATGCGATGCGTGAGCTCCACCTCGTTGCCACTGGCGTCGACCGTGCGTCCCAACTCGTCCAGGATGAGAGGAGCAGGTTTATTTATCTCCTTTATCTCCACTTTACTGCACACACACACACACACACACACACACACACACAGAGGGATAAGTCCTTTTAGCAATACAGCATGGAATTGTGGAGAAAATCGTATACATTACCAACGATAACAAAATATCCAAGGTTTTGGGTCTGAGAAACTAAATTTAATTTAATGGTGTTTTCCGTGGCTCAAATGCTGAATTAATAATGGACCTCAAAATGAGAAGGATTGAAAACAAGATTTGTTTTTGGCAGTGATAGTTTCAAGTGGAGATAGACAGGAAAGAGGGAGAGAGAGAGAGAGAGAGAAGGGGAGAGAGAGAGAGAGAAGGGGAGAGACATGCAGCAAAGGTCGTCATGAATGGGACTCAAAAACACGTCACGCTGTCAGGCTAGAGCCTAAGGGCGCGTTCGGAAATGCGCCCTGAACGCACTGGTGTGCTCTATTGTCGTTTGTTTATTCAGTGCACTCAGTGCGTTGTCGTTCGAAAATCCAGTGCGCTGCGCACCGGGTGTGCCGAGTGCCCGCACTGAGCGACCCTACCCTGAAGCTGGGGTTGTCCGGTGTGATTGATGTGAATGCGTCACAGCTGTGGTCGTTCGTAAATAAGGCACACTGTGACGTCACCGCCTACCACACTCAACAAACTGACCACATTCCCGGTGCGCATTTCCGAACGCGCCCTATATGTCGCATGCGCCTAGACCACTAGGCCAGCGGGCGCCCCGAAAACCACCACTGTAGTTAGTACTAGGGTGTACTCACGGCGGGGCGATGCCCATGGCGTGCAGGTTGGCGAGCGCCACCAGGTTGTGCGGCCCGGTGTGGCCCAGCGCTCCCAGGATGCCGGGCTTCATGGCCAGCTGGGACTGGATGCGCGCCTGCAGCTCCGCCGCCTTGCGCGCCTTCTCGATGGCGTCGTTCATGAAGGTGGCGGCCTGCGACGGCGCGATGGACAGGCCGCCGCCACCGCCGCCTCCGGGCGGGCCCGAGGGGAGGGGGAGGAGCCTGGAGATGGGCGCTTCCATCATGGGATGCGGCGTGGGCAGGGGCAACCGCTGGGGAGAGAGAGAGCCAATGAATAGATGATCAGAATCACCTTAAATACGTTAGTCCATTAACCCATTTAGACCCGACAAGTTTTCTGAAACTTTATATCAGTGGTTCTCAATATTTCATGTCAAGGACCCCCAGAATTAAATGTATTTTGCCACCAACCCCCATCTGAAAATGTTGTTCCAGGGACCCCCGAGAAGCAAAGATTTGATTTAAAAACGTTCGCTCTGAAAGAATATATTCAAAGATTTGCATTACATGTTCATGATTTTTCTTGGGCTGGTGATTTCAACGAACAGTTTGCAAAACGACGGCTCCAAAGCGACAGATGCTTTATTCCACCCAACAAAAGCTAAGCTTGTTTTTTTTGTCTTATAAAAACCTGTGTTGTTCATTCCAGTTGAAGAAATCAGATTGAGGCCTTTGCTTTTATGAAATATCACCATCATTAAGTTTGTCTTTTTTTGGAAGATGCATTATATTATTATATTCTATATAGCTAGTTTGACCAATTCAAACACTCTCTAAACTAAACGGGGAAGCAGCTTTTTGCTTCTACGGGCCGATGGCATGGAACAAACTCCCACTGTACCTTCGACAGGCTGCCTCTGTAGACATTTTTAAAGCACAGCTCAAGACCAACTTCTACACCCTTGCTTTTAATTGGTCTTTTATTTTTTGTTATTCATGTCCTCACTGTATTGTATTACTGCTTGTTTTTTAATGTTTATGCCTTGATTTTCTTTTTTTCTCCATTGCTCTGTAAAGCACTTTGAGCTGCATTTCATGTCATGAAAGGTGCTATACAAATAAAGTTGTATTATTATTATTATTATTATTAAACTAACCTATTGCTAGTTTGAACACTTACATTACTTTTTCTACTTAAACCAACTAAACTAATAACCCAAAATATACAAGCTCACAACAGGTCTGCCCTGTGAGCTTGTAGATGGGCTATGTTGGTGAATGGTGACACGGTGGACAACACTATTCCCCGTTATCCAAACGGCTGGATCCGTGGTGACGACAGAACACTTTGGGATCCATGATGAGAGCAGAGCATACCGGAGGAGCAGGAGACTGGAAGCTGAGCTGTTTCTTCCTCTCCTCGATCTGTTTGGTTGCAGCTTCCATCATCTGTTTGATCTGAACACACAGAATAGAACAACGTCAGAGCCTTCCATCATCTGTTTGATCTGAACACACGGAATAGAACAACGTCAGAGCCTTCCATCATCTGTTTGATCTGAACACACAGAATAGAACAACGTCAGAGCCTTCCATCATCTGTTTGATCTGAACACACAGAATAGAACCACGTCAAGAAGAGACACCACAACTATTACAGAATTCACCCTTTGTCAAGTCCCTGCCTGTGGTTGCGCCCCTCTTCGCACACATTGGTTGCCGTTTCGTGGGTTGGGCAAAATTCCCCTCTCTCCATCCACTACCATTGAAATAATGTGTTTTTCAGTTGCTTCGTATTGATATTCTGTGCGTTCCGTTGTTATTTTAAACTTGGTGTCAGTAAAAAGGAACATCACAGCTGCAGCATGGTGACTGGGCATATCATGTTTGTTTTAATTTTTTCCCAAGAATGATGTTTTAGCAAATTCAACATAAACAAGGCGGAACCAGGGTGGAACAAGGCAGAAAGAGCCTGCTGGTTAGTCAGTCAGAGACCAATCAGAAGGCTGACAAAGGGTGAATTTATTGTCTGGCACCACTAATAATAATAATAGCAACATGTTTTTCGGAAAACAGTGAAGATTCAAAAGGCATAGATTTGTTGAATCGTCCTCATCGGTCTTAAAGGAGA
Source organism: Protomyctophum bolini (assembly GCF_963924005.1). NCBI lineage: Eukaryota > Metazoa > Chordata > Actinopteri > Myctophiformes > Myctophidae > Protomyctophum > Protomyctophum bolini. Next base: position 5,936,399 of record NC_137868.1, on the reverse strand, counting down.
ATTCCACACTAAAAGGCTTTCTTACCTTTCTTTGTAGTTGTTACGTCCCCAACAAAGAGGTCCAGGTGTTATTTTGTGCAAAAGCTCCTTATTGGCTATTTCCCCTACCATAAGCACTAAATGAATTGCATTGAATTGAATGGGGCTATGGGGTGTTGTGCTAATTCGCTTATTTCCATCGCTCAAAATGATAATTTCTTTGTATATATCCTCTCTTCATAATGTAAATAATATCCCAAGCGGCACACTTTACTACTTATTTTGATGGAAATAAGCGAACTAGCATAACACCCCATAGCCCCATTCAATTCCCATTCAATGCAATGCAATGCATTGAGGGCTTATGGTAGGGAAAATAGCCAATAAGGAGTTTTTGCACAAAAAAAACACCTGGACCTCTTTGGTGGGGACGTAACAACTACCGGTACAAAGAAAAGTAAGAAAGATAAGAAAGCATTCTAGCATGGACTTCTCCTTTAAATGGGTTACGTTCGTGCGTGCGTTTACCTGCATCTTGGTGAGCATCCCGGGGCTCTCTGCGGGGGGTCCGGGGATGACCTCCGGCTCCTCCACCTCCTCGAAGCGAGGCACGCGTTTCCTCTTGGTCACCGGAGGGTCAGCGGCCTCCGCAGGGACCTCCTTCACCGAGCCATGGTCCGCTTCGTCTCCAAACACATCCTAAACACACAAGAACCATTCAGTACCTCCTTCACCGAGCCATGGTCCGCTTCGTCTCCAAACACATCCTAAACACACAAGAACCATTCAGTACCTCCTTCACCGAGCCATGGTCCGCTTCGTCTCCAAACACATCCTAAACACACAAGAACCATTCAGTACCTCCTTCACCGAGCCCAGGTCCGCTTCATCTCCAAACACATCCTAAACACACAAGAACCATTCAGTACCTCCTTCACCGAGCCCAGGTCCGCTTCGTCTCCAAACACATCCTAAACACACAAGAACCATTCAGTACCTCCTTCACCGAGCCCAGGTCCGCTTCGTCTCCAAACACATCCTCAAAACACACACGGAAAATTCAGTACCTCATTCACCGAGCCCAGGTCCGCTTCATCTCCAAACACATCCTAAACACACAAGAACCATTCAGTACCTCCTTCACCGAGCCCAGGTCCGCTTCGTCTCCAAACACATCCTCAAAACACACACAACAAACATTCAGTACCTCCTTCACCGAGCCCAGGTCCGCTTCGTCTCCAAACACATCCTCAACACACACACAACAAACATTCAGTACCTCCTTCACCGAGACCAGGTCCGCTTCATCTCCAAACACATCCTCAACAAACATTCAGTACCTCCTTGACCGAGCCCAGGTCCGCTTCATCTCCAAACACATCCTCAACACACACAAACATTCCTCAAACTGACATACAGTACTACTGGTTGCTTGTAATGTAACAGATTTCTTATGGCGTATTTCAGATAACTGGTAACAGATCTAGTGTGGTTTGAGTGGATGGGAGAGCCCCTATGCGTATGTACTCTAGCCCAGTGTTTCCCAACCTTTTTTGTCCCAGGGAACACTTTTCATAGCCCTAAAATCTCGGGGAACACCTAGGGTGGGGGGTGTATATATATATACATATATATCAATAAATATATATATATATTAAATATATATATATTAAATATATAGTAAAACGTAAAAGTAAATATACTTTTAAAAACACACATGACAGCACTCATCAAATAACTTCAAAGAGAAAGAAAAGGACAGAGACAGAGCCTCAGTTTCAAAAAAATTGCTCATATGAAATGTGAAATGCCACCTAATCCTTTTCCTTTCTTTATTATGAGCCAACTTGTGAATGCTGCATGCTTTTATTGTGAAGGGTCTCAGTTCTCACAGCCTGCTTATTTCCACGTGCTGAAAATAGCTGATCGACAAGCTCACAACGCGTTGCGTCCGCAACGCGCTGTGAGCTTGTAGATCAGCCATTTTCAGCATGCAAGCATAACACGTGTACGACGAAGAATAAATCAGGCATCGCTGCGCTTCTGTGAAGGGAGGGAGATATATTTTGTTGGCCGAACGAGGCGATCATGTTTGGACATCTATGGAAAGCTATTTTCGACAGCTATTTTTCGTGGCACATTATGTTTAATCACAACAACGTCACGTTTACTTTACCTCCTCAGTGTTTGGGTCGGGACATGTATGTGTCTGCCGTCTACGTGCATATGCACTCTGCGCGCTCCAGTCTTTCTGGAGGGAGCGAAATGTAGCGTCTTCTGCATGCATCTAAGCATTAACATTTCAATGGCCGAGGGTCGTTAGAGTCTATTGTTCCGTGTTGTAGTTATCGCATGTCTAATGGTTAGACGTGTGACAACAACGACGCAACAATAGGAAGCCTGCAGCTCAATAGCTTTTGCTTTCGGGGGAGGGATAGTGTTAATTTAGTTAAAATCAGGCGGAACACTTGGAGACATCAAGAGGAGCACCATAGCTCCGCGTAGCACAGGTTGGGAAACACTGCTCTAGCCAACTCCTATGTATACACGGTATGTCCAATTGTCCATGTTGATGTAATTAAATTGAGCGTTATGTTCAATGACATGTTCTATTTATTCTTATGGTTTGGGTGCTGTGCTTGAGGACCGCCTCGAAAACAGGATCTCAAGGGGCTTTATCCTCTAACTGAAATGTCTAAATCAAATAAATGAGTGCATACTGTTAATACTGTGATTGTCGTTCAAGTGGCATCCAACCCGTTAACCAGCTGATTGGCGTTTACATACAGGGCCTCATCCACTCGGGTTACCGTGGCGATTGGTGTTTACCTTCAACTCCCTCTTGCGGTTCTTGTCTCCGGCTCCTCGGTTTCCGCGGGCTCCACGGCTCTCCTCCAGGGCCTCGAACAGTCGCTCAACAAATCCTCCTGCCGAGTCGTCCAGGAACGGACGGAGCTGGTCTGGGGTGCATCAGAAGGAGATAAACAACAGAGTGACTTTGTCTATTCCTGATCCATGGGAGCGTGAGTGGATCGAGCCACATTTTCATTCCAGCCAAAACATCAGCTGATCTTACTATGTAGTTTCCTTCTCTTTGGTTGGAGATGGTCGTCGATTGACTCGATTAGATCAGTCACGGGTTTGGTTGCAGTGAAAACATGAATCCACTCCACGGATCAGGACTGCTGGTTGTTCTGAACACATTGGATTATTTATACTATTTATCCTGATCTAGTGTCAAATGGCATCCTACTGTCTGTCTCTCCCACACTGTCTCCCTCTCAGCTTCCTTACCGTCTGTCTCTCCTACAATGTCTCCCTCTCAGCTGTCCTACTGTCTGTCTCACCCCCACTGTCTCCCTCTCAGCTTCCTTACCGTCTGTCTCTCCTACAATGTCTCCCTCTCAGCTGTCCTACTGTCTGTCTCTCCTACACTGTCTCCCTCTCAGCTGTCCTACTGTTTATATATTTCAGTTATTTGTCATATTTTTATCTGCACTCTTATACTGCATGTTTGTTTAATGTTGCACATGCACTAATGTACACATGCACATGCTAATCCTCTTGGGACCCTATACAATAATTTAGTCACAGGTAGGCCTGTGACAATTATTACACAATCGCCTAATATCAATTATTTTTGCACAATAGTCAATCGTTCCATGTTGAAAAATGTCTATACATTTTTAAAACATTTTTTTTAAATTGCGTTAATAGTAGTTGATCTACAAGCTTTACAACATGTGACGTGATCGTGACGATCACAAAGTGACGTGTTGTAAGCTTGTAGATCTGCTATTTCTGCAGAAATAGAAAGTAATCATCAACTTGAATTTGTCATCGTGACAGCCCTGGGCACAGGTTGAGAAGCTCTGACCTGGTGAACTAGATGAAGCAGAGACACTGACCTGTGGTTTTCCTCTTGTCCAGACCTTTGCCAACGCAGTGCAAAGCTGCAGTGACCACGGTGGGCTCAGAGAAGCCCAGAACCTTCTTCACCGTGCGCTCCACCCACGGCCTCAACTCCTCCACCTCTCGCTTCGGCAGGGACATCCTGATCCTGAACGCAAAGGGAACCGTTTAGAATCTGATCCTGAACGCAAAGGGAACCGTTTAGAATCTGATCCTGAACGCAAAGGGAACCGTTTAGAATCTGATCGGATCCTGAACGATATTACGACGTTATAATCCGATACTGAATGAAAAGATGTCTTAGCTGTCAGGCAGAAACCTCTTATCTCCATATACAATTACAAACAGAGTCTCTTGGTAAATTAAAGTCTTACTTTAACCCATTCTGACCTGAGATCAGATTCATACGAGGTTTCCACTGGACACACACTGGTCTGATTAACCCCATTCTGACCTGAGATCAGATTCTAAAAATGTCAGTCGTTCTTTGATTTTTCAAAAATAGCAGACCTACAAGCTCGTAGCGCGCCACTCGGTGGCGCGCTATGGCGCCACTCGGTGGCGCGCTATGAGCTTGTAGATCTGCTATTTTTTAATAGCTAAAGCATAACATGATGCTAACACCAAAATGGGTTCCCGTTCAGAATGGGTTAATTCTTTACTTTAATATCGCAAAAGATTATGACTAGAACAATGGCTAGAGTAAATAAGTGTTATTACAATGGTAACCAAACCGGTACATCAGTGGAGACGGACCACCTCAGGAACCAAAGGGTTGTGTGGACTCGGAGTGGACATAACGTGATGCCGGTGCACCAAGGAGACATGTAGAATATCTATATAAGTAGTGATGCACAGAATATTCATCCGCAGAAAATATTCCTGAATAGGCCAAAAATATATCACAGAATAGTGTATGCAATGAATGCATTCAAAAGTGCTATTCATATATTCTCATTATATATTCTGCAAACATCACAATATTCTACAATTGGCGACACTAGCCTGTATCCATTACCTGCACCAATCGCAACACACACTAATGGGTGGGCACCTCAATGTAAAATTGGCTATTTTGTCCAAAATGTATATATATATATATATATATATATATATATATATATATATGTAATGATTAGATACATGCTTGTACATTTGACAAGGCATAGTATTTCTGCAATTTCTACAAAACCTGTATTTGCAACAATTTGGGGCATAAATAAACCATTTAAACAATGGGTTGCAGGGTCAATTTATGTCTCATAATGATGTAACGTGCAATGCATGGTCACATCATTGCACATCATGTAACTAAATAGCACATTTTACAACATGTACATTGCCCACTGCTGTATGCCAACACGCCTGTCAGATGTGTGGGGTCCATTAGTATCCATGTCGTCACATAGTATCCAGTTTAGCCTACAGAAAATACTGTTCGGGTGAATCTCGTGGAAAAGTGGAGATGTTTGAACTAAATTGATCTAAACCGATATTTCAAAGGATGAGCCCTTGTTCGCAGCAATGGGTTAGTTAGCCTAAACACCAGTGGGTCTCAAAGTGGGGTACCAAATGGACCCTTACAGGTTTGTAACCGAGAGTGTACCAAATTGACATTAAGGTTCCATTTTGTACACCCTCAGAGTTATTGGGGGGGAAATCGTCATAGTGTTCAATTGCTGTGTTTACATTACATGTATGGAATACCACAGACATTCCAGGGCTATGTCAAACACAAGGAAAGCCAAGTTCATACGGAGGCCATTCAGGTGACAACAAACCACGACAAAACAACAGCAAACAGACACCAACTACAC
>NC_137868.1:5898191-5920691 GCF_963924005.1 Protomyctophum bolini | reverse complement strand
TCAAAATATCCAACGAGAACGACATCATGTTTGGCCACTCCGTCAGAACACAATATGATGTTTGGCATATTTTGAAACACGTCTTTTTTTGTCTTCTTCTTTTCTTTCTTTTTTTTTTTTTGCTATAAAAGACATGCTGTAATAATACGTGTAAAAAATACAATCAGAACTGAATGCATTTCAGAGCAGCAGGAGGAGGACGTACTTTCTGTTTGGTACTGAAGGCACAAGCAGTGTGATCCTCTTCCTTTCTGCTTTAACGCCCCACGCTATAACGTCAAAATATCCATGTCTATGAAACAGCCGTCACTCACATATCATCCACAGTGCACAGCGGTGATCATCAAGCTGCCAGTTCAAATAAATACAAACAGTAATAAATTATGATTTTCACATGAATAAATTAACCCATCTCGTCCGTCAGATCGCCTGTTGGCGTTCAGGGGGTTCTGGAGAGTCCTGTAGTGAGTCCATTTTTCATTTTTTTACAGATCTTGAAGTCAGTTTGGACACTGCTGTACATACTGTCCTCCTGTTAACACCAGGTCACAGGTTTGAATCCAGTTCATGTCCTGTCCTGTCCCGCAGTGTCCTTGAACAAAATGCTGCTCGTGTGTGTGTGTGTGTGTGTGTGTGTGTGTGTGTGTTTTTGCACACACAAGTGTATTGTTGGTTTGTGCCACATTTGTCACACAGATACATTAAAACGTATTTTTTTCTTCTCCAAACCGATTCACCGTTACGCTAAGTTCAGAATGTCTTTGTTGAGTCACCGTTTGTTCTTGGTCTGCAGAGTGACATCATCAGTGACCAGCGATGCAAAGACGCAATGATGCATGTAGCTGCTCCAAATGGTGTGTGAACGCACCATATTGGTTCATGTAATGTTTGTTTAAAGTGATGTAATTCCGAAAGCCAGATGAAAAAAAAAAAAGAAAAAAAAAAAGAGATGATTTCTTTTTGGAAAAATAATTTGACAACTCTGCCCCAAAATATAGGGACACCAAGAATAATATAGTTAACATATAATGTTCAATTAAATGGTTAAATTGTGATATATTATCAAACATGGGGACGTTAAATGCAAAACCAGCCCTGGTTTCGTGGAGGCGTATTTCCTTTACATCATACAAAACAAAACAACGTTGCAGCTTACAGTACAATGTTCCCAGAAAAACACATTTCAAATAATATTCATATTTTTTCCCAACACACATTTCTCATCCGTTCATCATATCATTCAGATAACTCGATAGATTTGTGTAAACAGCGTCTCCTGGCTTCAAGTGTTTCTCATCGACCTCTCAGCTCCAGAAGTCACTGTGCAAATACTTTGTGTTTATGGAATATAATGGTGACGATGATTAACATTACAGTACCTTTTTCTTTTCTTTTTGTCCGTTTCATTTTTTAAGCAACGGTAATGTGGTCTTGCGATGACATCATAGTGGTAGAAATGAGTGGTTCCCAAAACGTAACTTCAAGGACACCTGATTTGGTAAGCATTGTAAGGGTCCATTTGGTTCCTGACATTTACCTGGAACCCCCGCCAAAGGACCCCTTGAGCGCCGCGCGCAGGGCCTACATAGCAAGACAGCGTCAACAGCTTGTGTCCAATTGACCCCCCCAGTGATCGCGCGAGTGTCGTCCAAGCGCTTGCAGCGTGTCCGGGCCGTTCACAGGCCTCTCTAGGCTTGGGTTCTGAGCCTCCTGGACAGGCCTATACATGGACCACTGTCCTCTCCTCGCTCCTCTCCTCCTTTATACTCCTGACCTCTGTCCGGTCTGTCTGTCCATCTGTGTCCGACGACAGAGTCTCTGCTCCTCTCTTCTCCTGTGTCTCCTCTACCACCACCACCAGCACCTCGTCCTCCTTCTCCTCCTTCTCCTTGTCACCCTCCTCCTTTCCGCAGCGGCGGAGTTGCTTTGGGGGAACCGGGGAGGCGGGGGAAGGCACGTCCGTTTCCGTCCAGCTCAGCCGACGTTTCTGCCAAAACAAACCACACCACAAACCTTCGCATCAGCTTTGTTGTTTTATCGCTTGGCGCGGCGCTTTGCCCTATAGCCTCCACGACCTTGCCGGCGTGTCATACCGCAAAGGCTAAACTATGTCACTCAGATGTGCATGTTATGTAGACAGAAGATGCCAGGTCATTGGTTCTTGGTTTACGTATGATTATAGATTACTATTTCAACACATTTGATGTATTACCTTGCGTTGCATATACTGTAAATCGCTCTGGATTAAAAGCATCCGCTAAAATGCCTAAAATTGTACATTGTAATTGTACATTGCATCAACCATTATGTGTAGATAACGCTGCAGGCTGGTGCGAGCCAGAGTAATCTATAGTAAGAGAGTGGCGCCGTTGTTCTCACCTTGACGGGGATGTGGCGCTGGTCCCGTTCTTTGAGGGGAGGGGTGGCGGGGCCCGTCGGGGCGCTGCCGCACAGCAGCGACAGGTCCGGCGAGGAGGACACGAGCGACACGGAGGGCACGGAGTTGGTGGGAACCTGAGGAAACCAGTGCTTCAGCATGGTCTCCACCTTCAGGATGGTGGTGAGATACTTCTCTCTGCAGGAGGGAGGGAGGGAGAGAGTTATGAGAAAAAGCCCAAATCCACCAGAGACTTATAGTAGACTGATTGAATACATGAACGCTCGCCCCAAAAACACGCTCATGGGTCAAATCCGGTGACCTCTGAAAGGTGTATTCCTGAACCTATAAAAGTGTGTTTTGGGGTGAGCGTTCCAGTTACCACACAGATTGATTGATTGATTGATTGATTGATTGATTGATTGATTGATGGGTGGGTTCAGTTCTTACCCACTGTTGGGTCGTTGTAAGACCCCAATTATCCTCTGGATTCGGTCCATGGCCACCGTCTGCTGGAGGCTGCTCAGACCTGTCAATCACACAAAGCACAGAGTCAGCATCTATCTGCAGTACTGTACAAACAGTAACAGCTTATAAATACTGCTACACACATACTACAGTATGTGTGTGCGTGCCTTTCTGCATGCAGACAGAATCAATAGACTGGGTCAATACACACCACTGTACCGCAGCATGGACACCATGTACTGTACTCATATCACGTTAACATATCAAAAAACATTTTGTCTGTCTGTCTGTCTGTCTGTCTGTCTTCAATGTACAGATTATTATTATTATTTGATATTATATTGTTTAGACTAATGCTAGGTTTCTCTCAAGAACATATTTTGAGCTGTGCTACTGAATCTGTCAGCTAGTCTGAATGCATTCAGAACGTGTGTACGTTGTGTTAGTGGGAATGAATCCACATTCTATTGGGGCACCGCCGCCCCAGAGGCAAACAGCAGAGGGCGCTGTTTTTCCTCTTTCTTGTCAATGGGTTCCCAGATTGGGTTCCAGCTGGTTCTTGCTCAGTGTAAGTGGCTCTGGATACAGAGCGTCTGCGTCTCTACATTCCTAAATTAAATTGTTGTACGTTTATGAAGGTTTGATGCTCACCACGGTCAAAACGTCCTCTCTTGATGCCCTTCAGCAGGTCCAGCAACGGCCGAATGAAACCCTGCAACTCAGCACACTGCGAGACAGAGAGAGAGAGAGAGAGAGAGAGAGACAGAGAGAGAGAGAGAGAGAGAGAGAGAGAAAGGTTAACACTAGTATCACGTTAAGCCTCTCGTGTCCATATCAGATGTTTTGTTGTATCTGTTCATCCGCTGCCTCACTCAGAGAAAGACAGCGGTCAGCCACCGGAATATATAATATTGGGCCGAAGCGGTTAGTGTGTTTTGTCACTACAATTGCTTTACACCACAGTGTGTTCGCTATAGTAAGTACATTTATTTGTATATTATATACCTTCTGGGAGAACAGTAAGTCTCCGTGGGTCTTCGTGTTGTGGGTGGCCGCCGTGTCTTTTCTCTGCTGCCCCCTGTGGTGGCCGGAGGTACTGCAGCCGGCGCTGCTCTGCTGCCCCCTGTGGTGGCCGGAGGTGCTGCAGCCGGCACTGTTCTGCTGCAAGGATATTATAGGTTAGCTAAAACTAACGAAATGACGAAAACTAAAATTGAAAATTGCGTTAACCGAACTAAAGAAAAAGAACAGAAAAACGATAACTAACTGAAACTGTATGTGTGTTTGTGTGTTTACAAAACCAAATTAAAAACTGAAATTCTAAACAAAATGCCCTTAGTTTTGGTTGATTGTCCAACAGTAACTGAATATTTTTTTATTTTTTTAATACACCTGACAAATACCCCAAAGTAAGAAAAAAGCTATAAAACTAACATGAAACTTAATAAAAACTAAACTAAAACTAGCTGAATTGCAAAAACATAATAATCAAAAGTACAATGAAAAATCCAGAACTATTCTCTAACCTTGCTCTGCTGGCCCCTGTGGTGGGCCGAGGTACTGCAGCCACCGCTGCTCTGCTGGCCCCTGTGGTGAGCCGAGGTACTGCTCTGCTGGCCCCTGTGGTGAGCCGAGGTACTGCTCTGCTGCCCCCGGTGGTGAGCCGAGGTACTGCTCTGCTGCCCCCTGTGGTGAGCCGAGGTGTTGCCGCTGCCCTGCGAGCCGTACGAGCGGTCCGAGGCGCCTTCGTTGACTTCCTCCTCCTTGACGCCGTACGCCCGCCAGCTCGCCCGCCCGCCTCCTCTGTCCACCGCCGCAGACCCGCCCCCTGCGCCGCTGGCTCCTCCTCCTCCTCCTCCTCCTCCTATGATGATGGAGGAGGAAGTGGAGGAGTTGGAGGCGGAGGAAGACGTGGCGGGCAGGAAGACATCCGACTCGTCGGAGTCGCTGCTGCCGTCCAACAGGTAGTTGTCGTCGGAGCTCAGGTCGTCGGAGGACGCCGGGGAGGAAGCGCTGCTCTGGGTCTGCGTCATGGCTGCTGAGGAGATCAATAACCAATCAATCAATCACTGTCTGTTATACTGTTCACATCTATCACTAATAATCACTTCTATAATCACTATCAATCACGTATAATCAATCACTAACAGTCACTACCAATCCATTTTTCCGGACCCCGGGCAGAGGCTTTTGTGCCCGTTCTGGACAACCGGCTGTCCGACGGACTCTACACCGGGCACTGCACTACACCTGTGGTGGTGTGGAACGAATGCGTCAAATTGGAAGTCGGTGGGGCGAGCGGTTTTCGTGTTATGTGGATGGACGTACAATACGTACATACAGTACGTACATACATACATACATACAGAGACTTGGTGCATTTATAGATAGATAGATAGGACCACAATAGAAACAAAGTCCCCTGCACTCCCAGGACTTTTTTGTGTTATCCTTTTAGCCCACACGCCATGACATGTGCCTTGGACTGTGTATACATTTCTGACTAAGAACCTTTTAAATAAACTTATAATCAACAGTCCAATCCGTCATGCAGTCAATTTCTTCCGTTGGGGGAAATGGAGACCAGACTGGAGTACTGCGAGGTTATGTCAGGACATGCAGCGTGCTGCTATTGTCCTACTGGGCGGGTAATTTGGGTCGCGTTTGCCAGAAGGTTCAGCTGAGGTCGACTCACTCTATGCTATAGAGGAGGTTAAATTGGGTGAAGTTGTAATGATACGAGGAATGAGAAACAGGGGGATGGATGGATGTGTTGGAGCTGCCGAGAGGAAATGTTGTTATGATGACTATAGCAGGTCATACCGGGTCATGTTGTTGCAGTATGTCAGTAGGAGGTGAGGTGGAATTGGGCCGTGTGGTAAAGACATCTGAGCCTTTCTGAGGTGAAATCAGGTCGTGTGGCTGTGATGCTATAGGTTATATTGGGTCGTGTGGCTGTGATGCTATAGGTTATATTGGGTCGTGTGGCTGTGATGCTATAGGTTATATTGGGTCGTGTGGCTGTGATGCTATAGGTTATATTGGGTCGTGTGGCTGTGATGCTATAGGTTATATTGGGTCGTCAGAGGACATCAGAGGTGAAATCAGGTCGTGTGGCTGTGATGCTATATACAGTAGGTTATATTGGGTCGTGTGGCTGTGATGCTATAGGTTATATTGGGTCGTGCTACTGTATACATGCAGGTCATATTGGGTCGTGTTGCTGTAAATGCATTGGAGGTGAAATCGGGCCGTGTTGCTATGATACTAGGAGGTTAAACCAGGTTGCCCTGATGCAGGAAGAGAGAGAGAGAGAGATATTGAGACAGAGAGACAGAGAAAGAGAGAGAGAGAGGAAATAGCGCTTATACAGGTGTGCAAAAAGCAGCATCAATACTCAGTACTTGGTGTATTGATTTGTGTATTGATTGATTGGTGTATTGATTTGAATGGCCATAATAATAATAATAATAATAATAGCCTAACAAATAAAAATACAAACAACAACATCTAGAATGTAACAGGGAAAATAATATACCATTTGAGGGCATTTCCCTGTTACACTGGAATATGAATAAGATAGCAACATGATAATAGTGTATCATGTAACAACAATTGCAACAGTAGGCTATTATACACAGTTTCTCACCATGCGGTGCAGGGACCAACCGGTGGTCCAAATGGACCTTAAATGGACCTGTGACTGCCTGTGCATAATTATCACAACCAGGGGTCCTTGAGAACCCACTGGTAGTAGTAACAGTGGAAATAAAGCCCCTGTGTGTGTGTGTGTGTGTGTGTGTGTGTGTGTGTGTGTGTGTGTGTGTGTGTGTGTGTGTGTGTGCGCACAGCAGTTGCGCGCGCACACCCAGTGTCCTAGTTTAACCGGCTATAGACTAGCCTGGAATGGGGTGGGTGCACAATGTCTGAGAGAGAGAGAGAGAGAGAGAGGTGGGGGGAAATGGTGCTCAGTGCAGCACAGCAGTGGAATCAGAAAAAAGCAGGCGCTCGCTCTCTCTCTCTCTCACACACACACACACACACACACACACACACACACACGCGCGCGCACACGCACACACGCGCACACACACACACACACACACACACACACACACACACACACACACACACACACGCTTCCTTTCTGGCAGGCTCATGCCTCTCGTCTCCTCTACCTCTCCTACGTTTTGGAGGCTGCATGAGAACTGCATGGTTCTTGCATTAAACACAACACAGCATTCCTTATAGCCTACTACTACTACACACACACACACACACACACACACACACACACACACACACACACACACACACACACACACACAATCCTCAAAAGTGCTATTTCTATCCTTATTATGTATTTTATATTATTATTATCATTCTTCATTGTTTATTTTGTTCATTATTATTATTAGGCTATATGTATTATTTATCATCAACCAATAAATAAATCAACCAATCAACCAATCAACCAACCAATCAATCAATCAATCAATCAATCAGGTACCTAAACCAGGAATCACTCTCTCAAAACCTATACACTCCACACTGCAGGAAACAAATTAACTTGAATATTGAAAGCCATACAATGCTCGTTCTTCAGTCAGCACACTGACCTGAATCCCCCCCCCCCCCCCTCTCTCTCTCTCTCTCTCTCTCTCTCACACACACACACACACACACACACACACACACACACACACACACACACACACACTCACTCACTGACTCACCACACACCAACCACACGCGGCACGCCCCCACACACTAACACACTTGCGAATGGGCTCCTACTTCGTGTACACCGTCCAACACCACTAATACTAACACAACACAGGCCTATCAACAACTGACGCTAAAACTCACGTTTTCCCCCAAAAACTATTTTAATTTAGAAACAGTCAAACAGGCTTTATATAGACATTTTTTTTAAATGTATTATCACGTGAGTCGTTTCGCATTAACAAACTAAAGTTGTAGCCTATAGGACTACTAGCCTATAAAATAAAAAGCGGCCTGTATTAGCAAATAATATAATAGTAAACTATAGTAAATAACCATCATCATCTCAACAGTTCTAAGCAATACGCATTCAGTGCTCTCTCTCTCTCTCTCTCTCTCTCTCTCTCTCTCTCTCTCTCTCTCTCTCTCTCTCTCAATTTTCAATTACATTTTCAATTCAAACGGGCTTCATTGGCATGAGCAAACATAGCCTATATACATTTAAAGAAACACAGTCTCTCTATCCTGCATGCACAGCAGCACAGCACAACACGGAATCAAACAGATAAAACACAGCGGCACCACTGCAGCTATAGGGCAGCGGGGGCATGTTGCTACTGTATTTTATTGTAGGCTATATATATATTTACGTGGCAGCTTGCACAGTAAAGACATCAAACACAACAATGAGACACTATAAGGTTATTACCTGTATGGTAAAGAAGCATCCAGGGCATCTATCTGCAGTATAGACTGTAAAGGAATAGAAGACGCTCTCACGGGTGACAGTCCGTCTAGCCGCTATTCTCAGTATTGTGCCGTTCAACCCTCCCCAGAAAGCAGTGGAGAGCCGGCTAACACGCACCGTGCACGCCGCACGCACCTCCCCTACACACTCACACGCGCGCGCAGTGCGCTCATTGGCTAACCCCCCCAGCCCCCCTCTCTCTCTACTACATGTGCGCATGGTGATACACGTGTCGCCGCATTCGGCGCCGTCAGTGCGTGCCACTCGCGCCGTCTCATTGGCCAGAGCCTGAAAGCGGCCGGCTAAAATGGGCCGGATTGGCCGCGCGCGCAGCCAGTTGGCTGTCAGGCCGGCCGCCGATTGGACGCACATTGGGAGCCACACGCGATCGCCACGCCCACTCACATGTCGCTAGCGTGTTGTTGTGAGTCAGGGGGGGTGGCGGACTGGGAGGAGTAAACACACGCGCACGCGCGTGCACGCACAGCTACAGGGCTACAGCAGTGAAGAGTGAAGAAAGTAGAGTCGCGTGTAACTGCATGCGTGTGAAAAACTGTGTCACTCACTCATGACCCCCATTCATAGCCTAGGACTAGGGGTTCTCATCCCGCATGGGTCACGACCCCTCGGGGGGGTCGCCAAATTATTTTGGGGGGGGGGTCCCCAAATTATTAAATAAAAGAAAAAGATTGCAACAGCTGCATGGAAAATGGAAATGAAGAGTTTACATATAGTACACACATAGTAGGCCTATAAACTTTCCTTAATGATTATATCTGGTTTCAGTATTCATATCTGGTTTCAATATTCATTTATGATATATTTTCTCTATTATTAAGGTTATTTTTGCAGTCCGTTTGTATTGGGGGTGCGGGGATCGAGGGTCGGGGGCGAGACATGGCCAAAGCATTTCCGGGGGTCCTGATGGGGGTAAAGTAGACCCTTTAAGCAGTCACCATTACTCATAAGAGTGTGCACCCTAGCTGTGCTCAAGCAAGGTCACAACAGAGTGACAGAAAGATTTCTATATAGTGTCTGAAAAAGGAGAGACACGTCAGAATTCTCCAGGACAGACGACCCCTCTGGCCTGCGCTTCAAGGGGCGCCCCCCGATCAACGGACTGATATGATCCAATCTGATTCGTGATGTAACAGGTGTACAGTATTTGCTTTCATATATGTCTTTGCTGTTCATATGCATATCACATGACCATTCAATTTGGGATAAGTATCCCGGGCAATCATTAAAATATGCCAGATCTTATTATTCCATGATTTATGTGTAGGCCTACAGCCTGTTTATTGTTCTCACGGGATTGACGCAGTCCCCAGCCAAAAACGTTGAGAAGAACCCCTGGCCTAGGATATTGTCCATCCTATACTAAACGTTTTACCAGAGAAAGAAAGGCAGGGGGTTACGTTAAGTAATAAGTATATAAGGCTTGAATCATTTGGCAAATATTAAGATTGCTCAGTAGGCTTGAAGGGAACTGAATTGACATGCCTCTGAAAGGTAATACCAAAAGAAGAACACTAATAGAAGCCGATTAAGTGAATATAATTTGATGTTGACCTGCAGGTAATCAAACAATATTTCTAAATGTATTTTACTATGTTTTATTTTGAGTTAGTGTTTGTAAACAATTGTAAGTATTGCCTTTGTTAAATGTTAAATGTTTGTCTGTGTCGGACCCCAGGAAGACTAGCTTTTGTCAAGGCAAAAGCTAATGGGGATCCTTATAAACAATAAACAATAAACAATCTTCCTATAGGGCTGGTTCTATACGTTTCTGGTTCTTTAGCAGTCTTTTACTAGTAGAAGAGGCTTACGCACGCACGCACATGCACGCACATACACACTTGATTTATTTTCATCTTTTTGTTGATCTGCACATGAGAGCATTACATAATAATTAAGGCAACATGATGGTCAAACCAGATAGCCTATCATATATACAACTGGATGCACATGCTATTAACGCAGAAAGAAAAGATGACCTTATACTAGCCCAACGTGACATATTATCTCTCTCTCTCTCTCTCTCTCTCTCTCTCTCTCTCTCTCTCTCTCTCTCTCTCTCTCTCTCTCAGGGGCATCTCTGCAAGTATAATCCATGTCTCTCTCATATCATCCACGTATTAAACATAAAACATGAACAATATACTGTCTGGTTACACTGCTGCCTTGATGCTAACAGCCCTGTTGGTGAGGTGGGATGCACGTATATACAGTCACAGAGAGTGTGGAAACAGTGGCTTTCAACCCTTTTCACGTCAAGGCCCATTACTTATTCAGCATTTATTTTCTAGACACGGAGGACCATTTGATGACTCAGACCCAAAACTAAAGAACATTTTGTTGTCGTTGGATACGATTTCTCAGAAGGTTCCTGTGTTGCGTTGCATTGAACCCGGTGACCTATATGAGTACGGCTTTGACAGCTGTATTTGGGACCGGGCGCATGTCACAGTGTACTGTACTGTATGTCATGAGCTATATTTATTGTCAAAGTTGTAGATGAAATGAGCATCGCGCCTGCATGCGTCACAGACATGTGCAGAGCAAGTTCAGCCAGGAAACCTCAGTGCAGTTGCTTCCGGCGTTAATCGTTAATTAGGCCGCCTCAGCATTATATGTTCTCACTCAATGGTTCTCAGCCACTAAGCCAATCACACACTCACTCAATCGTCATACCGGCTATTTAAACTGGAAGGGTTTGCACTCCTGCTGCTGATGATTCAGGTATGCTAAAGTTTTGCTGCTCACCCTCCTCCACCCCAGCTACCACCTGTCATTTTGGATCTGCTGTTTAGGTACGGGGGATTCGGAGTCCCTGTGGTTACTTAGGACTGGAGTAGGCTACCTAAAAAGCAGCTCCAATTCATCTCCAAACCATAATAAATATATTGCTCATTACATATATTCAATAAATATATATTCCATCCATTCTTGAGTTGTCCTGACTGAATTGTAGATGAACAATCTATCCCCAGTAGTATGGGTGAATATGAAATTGTGCCAACAGGAATTATTAATATTCACATCCATATAGTCACTGGTGCAGGAATAAATGCCACTGAGGATCTGATCCATAACCTCTTACTTGAACTTACAGCATAGGGTAGAAATTAGAATATCACAAAAAACAACCACATCCTTGAGTGCAAGTGGTCAAATGTGGCAAATATAATTTATATATCTTATGTCAAGGACCCCTAAATTGACACTAATTATCCCGCGGACCCCCATTTGAAAAGAAATGCCAGGGACCCCCAAAAGAGAAGATTTGTATGGCTCTAGCAGTGATTCTCAACCATAATAATAAGGTACAGCACAGTCTAGAAGGGTCCACTGTATCTAAGACTGGTTAAGCTCACAGCGTTTTAAGTGCACCTTCCAAACAGGCTGGAATCCTATTAAAGTAATCTTTTGCATTGTGGCTATACGAACTGCGCGACCTCGCTTTTCATTTTTGAGTGGTGCAGCAACCACTCCTAGAACCAGCAATGTCCGTCCGTCCCTATGTATGTTTAGGGTACCAACAGGGGGCGCTGTAACTTGCGCCACTCACTTCAGACACGGTCTGATTTTAAAGACAATTTAACCTTTAGTTACCCAGCATCACATGGACCCCATGGGTCCAGCTATACAGTGAGGGGAAAACTACAAGTTTATATGTTTAAAAAAAAAGCAATACCACTAAGATAGCGTCATTAAAAGTTACACCATCCATAGACAAAGAATATACACGGAAGAATTAATATGTGTTACAGTGTGGCTCGATCACGTCACGATCATAGAAACATGTGACACAAATACTGCATTTAGGTATTTATACATGCAGTCCAATGTTATGAGGCACAAGATACACATTTTACAAATTGATAGACAATTTTGTAAGTAGAGGCAACAGTTCATGTGACCAAAGGAAATTGGTCACATTGAGTTAAATTAGTATACTAGACCAGAGCGTTGTAGAAGAAAGATGGAGATGGATCGGGGCACACACTGCGCAAACCAGTATCAAACACCACCAGACAGGCGCTGACTTGGAACCCTCAGGGAAAGAGAAGCAGAGGCCGGCCCAAAAACACGGGATCTCCAGGCAGACACCAAGAAGCTGGGAGGCACCTGGTCGCAGATAGAGACCAATGCCAGTGACCGAGAACTCTGGAGGACCCTTGTCGACGGCCTATACCCCGGTAGGGGTGTCAGGCGTTGTAGAGACAGTATACATACACATAACCCAGAAGGCAATAGGGCTTGGATGGTCAAGAGGTTCAATATGGCTGGGATGGTCAAGAGGTTCAATAGGGCTTGGATGGTCACGACTCACGATGGTCAAGAGGTTCACTTTATTCATAGGAGAAATTGGCAATGTTGCCATGTCAGCTTATTACAAGCGACTTTGGGCTTGTTTTTTTCTGTAAAGTTGCTTGTAAATATTGGTGGTTGTGGATTGTGTTGTTTTTGGGCTTGTTTTCTATAAAGTGGAGCTTGCTTCCGTCTTTTTTATGGAAATTAAATAAATGTATCTGTCCCTAATATTTATTTGTCCGTGACCCCTAAATGTTTGGAGCCCCATACTAAATTTGGTTGAAAAAATCTTCAAAATATTTCACAATATTTCAAGATAAATTAATAGCAGAAGTACAAGCTCACAACGTGTTGCATCGCAAGCTTGTGGCTCAGCTGTTTTCAAATAGCCGACGTAAACAGTATAAAGGTTCAAGTGCTTGTGTGTGTGTGGCCTGTAATAGTTGCTTCTTTTTTAAAAGCTACAAAAACACAGACAATAATAATAATAATGGATTCTTATTTATAACGCACTTTATATTCGTCAGAAATGAACACACCATTAAAAACATCTAATAGAACAGGAACATTTAAAACATTTAAGGGCAAGGCTATATACAAATGCTTTGGTGAAAAGGAAAGTTTTTAGTCCTCTCTTAAAAGTGTCGACCGACTGTGGGGTGACTCTCAGGTGGGCGGGGAGAGCGTTCCACAGTCCGGGGGGCGACTGAGCAGAAGGCCCGCGGCCACCCGTGACAACATACAAATTGACATTGCATACAGTGACACCTGCGCATACACTTTTGAGGTGTAGTCACAGACATGTGAGACATGCATGCATTCAATCACAACAGTCAACTATCGCATTACAGGCATGCCTCTCTCTGTCCATAAACATTGTGCAACTATGCAATATGTCACACAATGCAATGCAATGCAATAAAAACAGAACTATAAACTATGGCCATATACTATACATAACAACTCTACATACCAAACCTTATAACCACTTAAACCCCAAGCATCTGAATTGCTCCAGATGTATACATTGTCGATGACATAAAACAGACAACAATCTAGTACAGAGCCCTGGGGCCTGCATGGGACTCCGCTCAAACCATAATGATGTTGTTAAACCAGCCGAACTACTTCTGTTGACCTCAGAGGAAAGTCCATTATTCAATTTATTTGACAGAGGAACAACAACGACTTATTATCGGGCTGGTGAATGGTCAGAGAGTCATCATGCCATGAGGGAAAGCAGAGGTCCTGGGTTCGATTCCAAAGTGTCAAACCTCAGCGATTCACACACCATGGGCTTCTCACTGCCCCTAGGAGGAAGAATGGGATCGGTGACATGCAGATGGCAGGGAATGAATGACAGGCCACAGCCACAACACTAGAGGGAGCGACCATGACCTGGTTGGTACCGGTGCACGAGTTTAGAACAAACATGGGACAATTCTATACTACTACTATTCAGTTCTATTACTCAGGGACACGCAGAGAATGTTAGAGAGGCAAATTCCATTATATAAATCCCATTTCGACCTGAGATCAGATTCTAAAAAATGTCTGTTTGAAAATGACAGTTTTCTGAAAAAGCTATGTTTCTTCTATGTCAGTCGTTCTTCGATTGTTCAAAAATAGCAGACCTACAAGCTCGTAGCGCGCCACTTGGTTGGCGCGCTGTGAGCTTGTAGATATTTTTCAATAGCTAAAGCGTAACATAATGCTAACACCAAAAGGGGGATAATAAGGGCACTTTTGGCAAAAAAAAAAAAACAAGCTGATCTACAAGCTCTCCTGCACTCTTTAGCTACTGAAGAAAATGCGATGTACGACATGGATTTCTACACAGAGGACAAACTCTGTCGATGCAAAATTCTTGCGTTCTAAGTTCGGGAGAGTTTGGGGGGGAAAAAAAAGGCATTCTCCTCAATGCTGCCTTCGCTTATGCCATGGAAACGGAGGCATTTGCATTTCTTTCACCTAGTAAATTCTGCTTTACAGACGGGTAAAAAGGGCAGGGGATGAAGGGCTGTTTGATGTGTGGAATGCCCTGGACATCATCCATTAATGATGTGTAACACTGGGTTCTTTCAAAATTGGCCTGGAACTCATCAGGAGATCACAAGGGGAGGTAAATCAGTGTTACTCTCCCCATCCAAATGAGGTGTCACTGTTGCCGTTTTTCCGGTCTGGCACCCTGGCCGCGTTCCTGTGGGTCTGGAACTTCCAGAGACCCCCCCGGGGACCCCCCACACGGAGTTGCACCACTCACTTCACACGGGTGTGATCTTTTTTTTTACTATTTTGAAAAACATTAAACTAAACTATAGCTGATCTACATCAACACGTTGTGAGCTTGTAGATCGGCTATTTGAGCTATTGAAAAATGTTTCTCAAAACAGTAAAAAAAAGCCTAAAGGCAAAGAAGTTTAGTCACTGATGAATTGAAAATAGGGCCCATAGTGTTTGTATTTGTTGACGATTTGAATTATTGTGTTGATGGAGTTTGTAGAGTTGGCCGAGTGACCTATAGGCTCCAAAAATGAACAAATTCAGGATTACCGGTTTTCTGATTCTTTATTTCTCTAAAAAATTAAGGCCTTTCCAATAAATAAGACTGTGGAAAATAAATGTACAAAAACAAAGGAAACTTAAAGCACAACTAAAGACAACACACCATACAGTGACTGCACTAAAGGCTATCCCTTAACTAAGGGCCCTGGTAGCTCTGTCTCTCTTAACTATTAAGGGCAGCTCTGTCTGGCTGTTAACGCTTTGCCTGCCAAAGTACTACTGGTTGTCTGTCCCTTGCAGCCTCCCTTTATAGGGAGTGGATCCCACCACAAGTACTGATTCCAATTAACCAGCAATTAGCGTTTACAGACATTTCCCATGCCACAGGAATGATCTAACTATTAAATCAATGTTGTCCAGCATAATTGAATCACATTTTGTAGGCGCCCGCCGCCCATATATAATCACAAATACTTTAACAACCAGAACACTGTTAAACCCATGATATACATACACACACCCCTTCTCTTCTACAATACTTGGCACGTTCCAACCCTTCTTAACCAAATGGACTGGAACTTTTGTGTGTTTGTTGTTGTATTGTTTATTTCAGTTTTTTGTGCAGTCTGTGTTTTTATTTCTTTACTGCACAGCTGCCCCCCTTTACCAACTTGTAGACTTATGTACTGTTCTTTATGAACTTTTAAACCAATGACCTCTTCCTTCAGGAAAGGATTCAAAATGAGCCAGCTGGCTTCTTCCCTTCCTTGCATTGTAGTTTTGTTCTTTGATATGTTACTGTTTCTTTTTTTGTACTACATGCTAAATAAATAAACCTAAACCTAAACCTAAACCAGAAGACAGACCTCACACCAAACCTCACTTCCCTCTTAGTGTGTATATATATATATATATATATATATATATATATATATATATATATATATATATAGGACACGGGTTGCCCTGTGACAGAGTTCTGATGCTATTTTGACAAATTGAATAGGCCTACATATGGCAGCATGGGTGTTGTAGGACCCAAGCGCAGAAGGATCACAAACTTAAGACTTTACTTATATCTTTTTATGACCCAGCAATAGCCGTCGATCTGCTATTTCCAGCATGCAACCAAGTGTAAATTAAATGACTCACACTGGATCTCTTGTCCAAATGTCCACTATAGTCCCTTCCTAACATTTTAGTCTAGTGTTGACGAAATTGTCTTTAGTCATCATAGCTTAGTTTACATTTAGTTTTCGTCAGTGAAGAAAGGTAGTCGACGAACATTTTTCGTCTTTTGTCGACAAAAACAACAGTGACTTTATACCAGGGGTCCTCAACTAGAAATGTTGAAGGTCCACAAATATGGTCCAGTCTCATGCGCACTCAAATAAAATTGCGGGCCACAGGGTGGGGCTACCCCCCTCGCCCCCCCCCCACTCCTAGAAACAACTATGCCTGTTTAGTACAGTCAAACCAAGCTATACAAACCGGGTCCCATCCCAACCAACCAATACTGGGGTGGCAGAGTATGAAAATATATTTTTTCACTTTCAACAAATATTCATTATTCACACCTGCTCCAAGAATCCATTTTGTTCATTCAGCTGAATGTGTGAAGGTGTCACTGCTAGTGAGCCACTCAGCGCAACATGGTCATCATGACATGCCGGCCCATAATACACACATTCATTCAGAGTGTTGATTGAGTTTCTCGGCATTGATCGAATACAACAGAGAATTCAACTCACGGTTGCAGTGACTTTTCTTCTTCTCTTTCTTCTTCTCTTTCTATTTTATATGTTTTATGGAGGGACAGACAGTAGGCTGACAGGAAATGGGGAGAGAGATGGGGGGTCTGTCACGTGTGCGGGGCAGGAAGGTAGGACCCAAGTGCAAGACAGATAGGCGGAGGCAAATGAGCTCAAATGCAAGAGAATTTAATGACCAAAACTCACAAAAGTCCAGGACCAAACACGAAGAAAACACACTAGGAGAATACTCGGAACAAAGACTACTAGGAACAAGACTAAGAGCTTCACACTATGAACTGAACACTGGTGACTTACAACAATGATCTGACCAGGGAAAAGACAAAACCAGGGGAGTATAAATACACAAAGACACAGGTGAACTCAACAGATAATTATCACAATGATTGGCTAAAAGGACTAACAAGACAAGGTGGAAACACTAGGGTAATCAAGGTACTGGTGAGACAACACAGTTAACATGAGCAACACAGGAAACACTAACAGACTGCAAAATAAAAGCACACAAAACCAAAACCAAGAACCAGGAACCTAACAAAAACACAACACATGTCACGGACCGTGACAGGGGAACTCCCACTGAGCCACGGCCCAGGCCTTTTCTCTTTGTTCTATCATTTCTCCAGGGTCCTCAGAGAGGTGACCGGACCGCGCTTCGCCTGTTGAGGAGTGAGGACCACTGCTTTATACCCTTCAGCAGCTCATCACCAACTCTCAGGCTCACCTGGTCCTCACTCCTCACAGGTGATGGCATTCAGGGCAATCAGACTCATGGAGCAGAGCAAGGCAGGGGAAGAGGCAGACACTGTGGAGACAGCCAGGACTGTTTTGTGGTATCCTACTGTACCAAGTGCTGTTTACAATTCTGACTAATAAAGTATGCAATCAATCAATCAATCAATCAATCAATCAATCAATCAATGGTAGTCTGCAAAAATAATGAGGTCTTGTCCATTTGTGTGTGTGTGTGTGTGTGTGTGTGTGTGTGTGTGTGTGTGGGGGGGGGGGATAGAAGAAATGGCATATAGACATGGTTGCTATGCAACACGTTATGAGCTTGTTGGCTATTTTCTGCAAAAGCTTTCCCCCACAACAACACAGAAAATACTATGAGCCCTGGGGGACACTCGTTTAAGTGGTTAAGCACATAATTATTTGATCCACATTTAAAATAACCGGTATAGATAAGGGCTTGGTTTCCCGAACGCATTTAGTGTAAGACATAAGCCTATGTATTATATGTAAGACATATAAGACTCATGTCTTATGTAAGACATAAGACATAGACATAGACATTCCGTGCATATGCCATGTGCCTCATGTCTACCATTCTGAAATTTAATTTAATAATATTTGGACTGCTGGACAGTAGGCTCTCTTAAAAAATATATAGGCCTCAGGACGTGGCACATCTATGCACGGAATGTCTATGTTCACAGGCTTCGGTGTGTGGCCTAGAGGGAATCTGAGCATGTCACTACAAGTCTTACACTAAATGCGTTCGGGAAACCCAGCCATTGTGGAAAAGGTTTCAGGGACCGGTCGGAGTCCAGGAGGGCTGTCCTCGTTCTGACCTGACCAGTATCAGACTGACCCGATATGCTCGTTAGTGTTTGTATGCTATACTTGGCGGAGGTTTGGGAAAATAGCCGTGAGAGAGTGCTGTCTGAATTGTCAATGCGCCAGAGTTTAAGTAGTGGCATGAGCAGGCCCTGCATGCCTACTTCCTTCTCCTTCATACACTGTATACATTGTTTCTGGAATGTTCTGGTATTGATTTAAATTTAACGACATTTCCTAGTTCACATGAAGTGTTGCCACTACTTAAGGAATTGTCTATTTGTGAATGTGTATAGCCAATCTTGTGCCTTCATCAACATTGATTGGACTGTGTGTCTATATAACTGTTTCAATGCTGCAGTATCGAAGTCACGTGTTTCTGTGAGCCACGCTGTAAAGGTTTGTAATGTGATCCGTTTATCTCTTTATTCAAGTATAACACAACTTCATTCTTACGCGCATAATCGGTACTTTGTCTCGTCTACATATAATGGTGTAACTTTTGATGACACTTATCTTCGAAGAAGAGGAATTACTTTTTACCACACACTACAGGCCGCACACCAAGGCCCGCCCCCGCTCGATCATGATTGGCGGAAGCAGGTCCCTCTCTATCCTGATTGGATAGACACCTAGCCAAAAAACGAAACATATACGTTTTTTTTTTTACCCCAGGGGTTAACTGGGGACAGGGAGGAACTCCTTATATGGTCAGCACACTCTATACTAGTAGGGAGGATTATCTAACCTGACGCTGCCAGATCCAAAAAGCTTGCTACACAAATTTGTTTAACAGCTTATTGGGATCTGGGATCGCGGAAGCAAATTCGATGACGGGGCTGTTCCTTTTTTTCAAGATACATGGTAGATGATTGGATGGGACCGTCTGTCTATCACCGTGTGGGCGTGCAAACACAACCAATCATATTGACGTGTCTATATAGCTTCACATCCGGTTTCGCACATATCCCGCCCTTAGCTCACGCTGATTGGTTCGGTACGGGTCGGATCTGTGTTAGCTCAACCCCCTCAGAGATCCCAGATCCAAATAAGCTGTGAAACAAATTTGTGTAGCAAGCTTTTTGGATCTGGCAGCGTCAGGTTAAGGATTATCACAACAAAACAAAAAAACAAGTGATATTTGAATTAAGTGAAATCACTGAATATAAGTTGACGCTGGACTCGAAGGTGACATCAAAGGAAAGGAAAGGTACTATGTTTACCCTGCAGGGTAACTGGACTAAGCTCAAGAACTTGTTTACAGCCAGGCCCTGCTCATAGTCTAGAACATTTCATGGTAGAGGTTCAACGCCTTGTCCATAAGGGCACTTCAGCGGTGGTAATTTGAACGTGCCGGTCCGGGGTTATACGAACTATAGCGACCTTCCGATATCAAGACCGCTCCGGCGCAAACCGTTCGGCCACCGCTGCCTCATACAGTTACTATACTTTATAACTTTGCACAGTCAGTATGTCTGTGTATCATGGGGTGAGACATGAGCCGCGTTTCATTCATGGTTGGAATACACAGACACAGCTCCGCCAGGGGAGTTAGATTATCCTCTGAGTGGCTATAGCATAAACAGGCTGTATACCACATGACCCTGTCCTGTCTGTCAACATATTCTCTGCACATACCAGCAGTTTGTCCGTCCGGCCGGCAGCAGTTCTGCTTTTTTTTTCTCCCACTGCTCTGTCCGCGTTTAACCTTTTCGCGCTTTCAACAGAAAACGGAAACAGTTCGAAATAATACAAAAAAAAATCCAAAGGTAATTCCACAAATACATCCAATCCAATCTACTTTATTTATAAGATTTATTTAAAAAAAAGTGACAAAACTGTCGAAAACATATAAATCATATACAGTAAATCTGATTTTATTCAATACATTTCACCAAACGCTTTTCTTGGTATAAGATTTCAAAGCTCAGGCTCGGCCAGCTGTGCTACTGTATGTGTTCTGGTGTCTTTTTTTAAATGTATTATTAATTGGGCGGGAACCACTTTTGGTGTTTTAACTAAGCATTATGTTATTTAGCTATTGGAAAATAGCAGATCTACAAGCTCATAGCGTGGCTCCGAGTGCCGCACTACGAGCTTGTATAGGTCTGCTATTCTATAGAAAATTCGTCAAAATGTGGCGCAAATCTTATAGAAAATCTATTTTCTCAGAGCGTTTTTTTAATCTCAAATCTTTGCTTCTGCGGTCCTTGTGGAACAACATATTTTCAGACGGGGGTCGGCGGCCAACTACAGATATTTCCGGGGGTCCATGACGTTAGAACCACTGACACAGAAACATAGGGTTTTAACCCTGTGAGAACCACTGACACAGAAACATAGGGTTTTAACCCTGTGAGAACCACTGACACAGAAACATAGGGTTTTAACCCTGTGAGAACCACTGACACAGAAACACAGGGTTTTTCTGAACACTGTCAGGACTTAGAAGACTTTTGTAGAATCATCCTCGGGTCCAAAGTGGTTAATGACACGTTTGAAAGGAGAATGTTGTCTGTTGTGTGTGAGACTCACATGCACGGTCACCTGACCGGCTGTAGGTTACTGCATAGTACTGAACTGAACTCACTGATCCCACGCACACACAGTCACACACAGTCAACCACAGTCACACACAGTCACACACAGTCACACACAGTCACACACGCGCGCACACACACACACACACACACACACACACACACACACACACACACACACACACACACACAACAATCACCATCACTATCTTACAGTCACTTTGATCTGCTGCTGTGTCTTATGATTATTTTAATCAAGCCATTATAGTCATCAATATTGCTCATTGTGTGTGTGTGTGTGTGTGTGTGTGTGTGTGTGTGTGTGTGTGTGTGTGTGTGTGTGTGTGTGTGCGTGTGTGTGTGTGTGTGTGTGTGTGTGTTGCAGATGTACTGGTATTTATAGCCAGAGTGGAACTGGTTTCCATAGCATTCCAGTAAGCTCCTTGCGTTGCGTGGTGCGGTGTGCAGAGACCCTTCCCCCTCTATACATACAACATACATACAAAACCCAACGACCCGACCCTCGGGTGGGAAGTAGAAGTAACCCACTACATTTACTCCAGTACTTGAGTATACGCTTTTTAAGTACTTTTTTACGATACTGTTTCTTTACACTTTTTTGTTCATATACTTCGATGCATATATCTCAGAGGCAAATGTTGTACATTTGAGTCCACTTTATTTTAAATATTTAGTTGCTTTTACAGATTTTGATTATTATGAATAAAACATAATATAAGGCCTACATGAACCACTTAAGGCTGCTTTGGTTATTCAGAAAATAGCAGATCTACAATCTTCACAGCGTGTCATGGTGCGCGGCGCTGTGAGCTTGTAGATCTGGTGTCTTCTTTGGAATACAGGACGTCGTATGCTCGTAAACCGAGTATACTTCCTCATGTTGGTAATTTGGTATTTCTACTTTTACTTAAGTATACACTACAGTAAAGTGAGTATCTTCAACCCACTGACTTTCCCCATGCACATGTACATGCATGCATTCACACGCACGCACACACTCACGCATGCACGCACGCACACACACACACACACACACACACACACACACACACACACACACACACACACACACACACACACACACACACACACACACACACACTCACACGCACACACACGCACACAAACACAAACACGTGTAAAATCGTCACAGTCTCTCCATTCCCCATTCAACACGTTGACAAAAACAAGGATGGTTATTTGACCTTTGGTTGGAGTAACGTAGAGGCTGTGTATTGTGTTTTTGTGTGGCTTGTGTGTGTGTGTGTATGTTGTGTGTTTGTGGGTTGTGTGTTTGTAGGTTGTGTGTTTGTATAGGTTGTGCGTTTGCATGTGATATTTTGCACTGCAGGTTTTGCGTTTGTGCGCACGCAGGTTGCGTGCAGGACCGGTCGTGTGTTATAGTGTGTATATAAATTCTGTGTATATATTTGGGTGTGTTATTATTGTCATAATTGCATAGATTTA